>NC_141141.1:77074740-77375605 GCF_053477565.2 Lygodium microphyllum
GGAGTCTACGTTTTTCAACATGTAACCAAACATAATCTTCTTCTTTATAAATCATAGCTTACCTCTTTTTATTTGCTTATTTCACATATAATTGTTGGGCCTTTGCTAGTATTTGTTTAACTTGCTCATAAATATTTGAATGATTTTGAATCCAATCGTCAACAAAAGGTATTTTCTGAGTTAGATGAAATGTGGGAGTTGGCAATTTGTGACCATAAACAAGTTCAAAATGTGTCTTTTTTGTAGGAGTGTGAGTGGTATTATTGTAAGCAAACTATAGAAGGTGGAAATGATTATCCCATGTGGCTGGAGAAGAAATTGTGTAAGCACGGATTAAATCCAAAATTGTGCTATTTGTGGCCTCTGTTTCACCGTTAGTCTGTGGATGAAATGCAAAGCTAAAATCAATCTTAGTTCCTAAGTTAGTAAACAATGTAATCCAAAAATTAATACACAGTCAAGCATATCGCTTGGACACAATAATTTTCGACAATCCATGGTGCACAAAATATACTTGAGAAATAAGTTAACGGCTTGTGCAGCACTTAAGATCTTTTTACAAGGAATGAAGTAAGCATGTTTACTAAATCTATCAACTATGGTCCATATCATATCGTTCTGTGAAGAAGTTTGTGGTAAATCTGTAATGAAGTCCATAGAAATATACTCCCAAGGTGAATTATGGATCGGTAATGGAAGTAATAAACCATATGTCTTACCATGATGTCTTTTTATGCGTTGACATACAATGCAGTCAGAAACAAAATTAGAGACATCACCTTGCATATTTGGCTAGAAAAAATATTCATGTCAATCTCTAAGTGTGGAGATAATACCACGATGTCCCATATAAGGAGGCTTGTGTACTTCTTGCATAATGAAATGACAAAAAGGATTAGTAATACATAACCTTTTTTCATAAAACACAAAACCATTGGAAATAGAAAAGTTTCTAGTAGGGATTCATTGATTGTTAGATAAATTTACCCAAACATAATGAAAATTGGGATATTGAATATAAGTATTTTTCATTGTGTTTAACGAAGAAGTAGAAATGACAAAAATATTGTTTAATGATGGCCCATGGCTAAGTGCATCAGCTACTACATTTTCCTTACCTAGTTGATATTGAATGAGTGGATGAAAGGATTGAATAAATGATGCCCACTGTATGTGTCTATCATATATTTGTGGTTGTGACAATAAATGTTTAATACTCTACTGATCGATTTTAATCATAAACTCCGAACCCATTAAATAATGCTTCCATATGTGCAATGCATGAACTATGGCTAATAATTCTTTGCCATATGTACTATATTTAACTTCAGAAGGTTTCACTTTACAACTAGAGTATGCTATAGGGTGATTGTCTTGCATCAATACTACACCAATGCCAAAACCACTTGCATCAGTAACCACAAGAAAGAATGGTCTATTGACATCATGTAACTGCAAAATTGGTGCGTGTGTGAGTGCATGCTTAAGTATTTCAAACAATCGTTGTTGGTTTTTGCCCCAACGATAAAAAAGACATTTCTTTAACAAAAGAGTTAACAGTAAAGCAAGCAATGAAAAGTTTTTGAGAATTTTTTTTATAAAAGCTAGCTAGTCCTAGAAATGAACGAACTTCATGTACATTTTTAGGTGTTGGCCAAGACTTAATTGCTTCAATTTTACATGGATCTACGTGTATGCCTTTGGCAGATACGATATGACCTAAATATTCTATTTCAGATTGAAGGAAAGAACTTTTGTCAAGGTTAGCATATAGATGGTTTTGTTTTAATAAACTAAACACTAAAGATAAATGTTCTTCGTGTTCTTTTTCAATTTTGTTGAAAACAAGAATGCCATCAAAAAAGGGTATTACACAATGCTGAAAATGCAAAAATATTCTTTTCATCATTCTACTAAATGTAGTTGGTGCATTGGTAAGTCCAAAGGGCATTACCAAGAATTCATAATTTCCAAATTGTGTACGAAAAGCTGTCTTAAAAATGCTAGAAGTGGACATACGAACTTGGTGATATTCTGATTTTAAATCAATCTTACTAAACATTGTTGCTCCTTGTAATTTATCTAGAAGGTCGTCTATTCTAGGTATTGGATACCTATTTTTAACCATTATTTTATTAAGTGCTCTATAATCTATACACATGCGATAAGTTTGATTTTTCTTTTTAACTAATAATACAGAAGCTTCAAAAGGCCAACTACTTGGACAAATTAATTTTCTACTTAGAAGTTCTTCAATTTGCTTCTGAATCTCTTTCTGTTCTAATTGGTTATGGAGATAGGGAGCTTTGCAAGGTGGTTTACTATGAGGAAGTAAATTGATTTGGTGGTCTTTGGGTTGTTATGGAGGAAGTTGAAAAGGTAAATCGTTAGAAAAGCAATCAGAAAATTTAGCAATAAAATGATGTTGCTTTGGAGTTAGTTCAGTTTTTGTAACATCAACTTCATTAATCCATACTAAGAAAGCTTTTGATTGTTTATGCAAAGCTCGCTTTGCCTGTATATGACTAATAATTGGAAATAATTCGATTTTTGTTAACCCTTCGAGTAAAATTTGTTTACCTTTGTGCTCAATGTGCATTGAGTGTGTGTTGCAATCTATATTGGGGTTGAATTGGTGACACCATGACATTCTTAGAATTACATTAGTAGATTGCAAAGGTGATACTAAAAATTTTCTCTTTGCCTTATAAGATCCAATAAAATTTCTAAATTATAAACTTCTTTAGTACCATTATATCATTGTCCTAGAAATGCAGCCTTAATTTCATAGGAAAATGGAATAGTTTTGAGTTGTAAGTTTCTAACTACTTTTTCTAAAACAAAATTATGAGTACTACCATCGTCATGCAAAAAAGTCATATCATTATTATTGATTTTACATCGCATCTTTAAAAAGGCATGCATAGAGATTTTACCAGCAAGGTCTTCAGGTTTGTTAGAATTTTTTCCAATAAGTGTAGCCTCATCGAAGTCGGGCATTGCTTCAAGGTCTTCGTTGGATTCTTCAACTCTAAGAAAATTTGAATGCATCGTGGGTTTCTTCCAATCACAGGTATTGCCCATGGGACAATGACTCGAAATATGACCATGACACTTACAATTATAACAAATTACATTTTTGGAATTGGCATTGAAGACACTTGGATTAACATTTTTAGGTTCACCAGATTTAGGTAAATTTGAAGATAGATTGGGAGGTTTAGAATTGGAAACTGGTTGACCATGATTATTAAGAACATTTCGCATCCATGGCCGTCAGTTAAAACGATTCTTTCCATATTGAGAATTGAAGTTATGGAAATAATTAAAACAAAAGTTTTTACCCATGTTGTTACCATTGGATGCCACAAATTGCCTTTGGTCTTTAGACTGCTTCTTTTCAACATCGTGAGCTAGGGATATGGCTTCCTCCAAGTTATTGGGCTTGAACATGTTGACTTCGGCTTGGATAGATGGAATTAAGCCGGACTCGTGCGTAGATCGGATGTTGTACGCTCACGTAGTGAATGCCGGAAGGTCCCCAAGAACAATAGAACCCTACTTTTTGCACAAAATTCAAGGTGAAAAGCATGAATGACATGAACAAGAGATCAATATGGTGCAATCTCCCACCGTGCCTTGTGTGAGCGCTCCACAAAGCATGTATTTTATGTATTAATCATCTTCAAGCTCAAATAATAGCCCAAATTACAAAATAGCAAGCTTTTAGCTTTTGAGTTTGCTTTAACACAAAATAGGAATAAAGCTAATGGACGGTGCCCAAAAAGTCTGGCATGCCCAATACAATGTCCAAGTACAAATAACATAATTGTGCACCCATGCGCAACAAAATAATAAATAAATATCCAACGCCTCAATAAATAGGCGCGATAAAATATAGGTGCCATGCCTAAGGTATGCACCCATCAAAATATAAATGATAAATCGAATACTCGCTATCCTCCAATGCTTTCCTCCGCCCCACTGTTGCTATCTCTACACATCAACTTAATTTATTACGAGTGCGCACTCTAAACTCATAAACGTTTATTAATTTAATATGCATTTTACGGAATCACCTGCTATGGAATCACCCATGTACACACTAAATTAATGAAACGCCCGAAAATGATAGGCGTCCCCATCAACTTCTCGCTCAAAGAATCCACTTTGTGTATGAGCCCCGGTCATCAAAGTTTACGGAATCCACCATAAAACCTCACGGAATCCACCGTGGCACGGAATTCACCGTGAAATATGCCTCTTGGCATCATACCCCCGGGGTGGGATAGCAATTGACCTCAATTGCTATTAGCTCAATGTGGAGCTAACAGAGTGGGGAAAGCATTTAAGTCTCTAGCGTGCATCCATTGTGCTTCTTCTACAGGATGATTCTTAAATTTAACTAGATATCTAGAATATCTTCGGCCAGTTCTAGTGGTTAGAAAGTCAGTGTCTATGATAGCTTCTGGTTCAAGTATTTCAGTCTCTTCCTCTAACAAAGGTGGATTTTCATAAACAGGGTGTATAGGTAATTGGCCTCTAAATGGTCTTAATAAACTAATGTGAAATGTGTTGTGAATTTTCCAGTGAGGTGGTAATTCTAACTTGAATGCATTGTCATTAATTTTATGAATGATCCTAAATGGTCCATAGAATCTAGGGGCTAATTTAACAACTGGGTGTCTATCTACAGTTTGTAGTCTACGTTTTTCTATTCTCAACCAAATATAGTCATCAATTTTGAAATTCATTGCTTGTCTTTTCTTATTGGCTTGTTTGGTATATGATTGCTGGGCTTTGGCAATCATGTGTTTAACCTCATCAAAAATAGTATTATGCATACTAACAATATCATTAGCACTCTGAATTCTATTTGACAAAGATGCAACAAGTGTAGACAATCTATAACCATAAATCACTTCAAATTGTGCTTTCTTTGTAGATGTGTGTGGTGTATTATTATATGAAAATTGTAATAAATGCAAATGTGTATCCCATGTCTGTGGTTTAGAAATAGTATAAGCATGTAAAAGATCTAGAATAGTGCTATTAGTGGCTTCTGTTTGTCCATTAGTTTCAAGATGAAATGCAGATGAGAAATCAATTTTTGTGTCTAGGTTAGCAAACAGAGTAATCCAAAAGTTGTTACAAAATCTAGAATCACGATCAGAAATAATAACTTTTGGTAATCCATGGTTAGTAAAAACAGTTTTCAAAAACAACTGTGCTGCTTGTGATGCTGTTAAAGTTTTCTTACATGGAATGAAATATGCTTGTTTACTAAACCTATCTACTACTGTCCAAATCATATCATGGTTAGCTTTAGTATTAGGTAAACCAGTAATAAAATCCATAGAAATTTGTTTCCATGGTCTTGATGGAATAGACAAAGGCATAAGTAATCCATACTATTTACCATGATGTCTCTTAACTCTTTGACAAATCAAACATTCAGAAACAAAGTTAGATACATCAGTGTCCATATGCGGCCAATAAAAATCTTCAGTTAATGTACATAAAGTTGATATGATACCTCTATGACCTTGATATGGAGGACAATGAATCTCATTCAAAACAAAAGATCTGAATGGAACTGTAACACATAATCTCTTTTCATAAAACATAAATCCATCATTATAAGATAGTGAATCAATAGGAATCAAGTTATTTTGAACTAATTTATTCCAATCAGCATGAAAAGTAATATCCTGATGATAAGTATCTTTCATAGCAATCAAAGAATCAAATGATATAACAGAAATATTATGAATGGCAGGTCTTCTACTTAATGCATCAGCCACTACATTTTCTTTACTGGGTTGATATTGAATGATAGGATGAAAACTCTGGATAAAGGATACCCATTTGATATGTCGGTCAGATATTTGAGGTTGGCTAAGTAAATGTCTAATATTTTGCTGATCGGTCTTAATCATTAATTCTGAACCCATTAAGTAGTATTTTCACTTTCTTAATGCTTGTACAATAGCTAATAATTCTTTGTCATATGTGGAATATTTCAATTCAGAGAGTTTCAGCTTACAACTAGAATAGACTATTGAATGATTGTCCTGCATAAGTACGGCTCCTATTCCTGATCCACTAGCATCAGTCACTACTAAAAAGAATGGTCTATTAAAATCAGGCAACTGTAGTACAGGAGCATGGGTTAATGCATGTTTCAATAAGTCAAAGGATTTCTGTTGATTATCGGACCAATGATAAACAATTTCTTTCTTCAAAAGTTTGGTCAATGGTAAAGCAAGTAATGTAAAATTACGCACAGACTTCTTATAGAAACTAGCAAGACCTAGGAATGATCGTAACTTATGCACATTTTTAGGTATAGGCCAATTCAATATTTCATCTATTTTCTTAGGGTCAACTTTAATTCCATCAGCTAATACTATATGACCTAAATACTCAATTTATATTTTAAAGAATTCACTCTTTTCAGGATTGGCATACAGTTGATTATCTTTTAGTAACTGGAAAACCAATGACAAATGCTCATAATGTTCTTCCTCATTTTGACTAAACACCAAAATATCATCAAAGAAGACAATTACACAATACTAATATTTCAAAAATATACGGTTTATCATTCTACTAAATGTAGCAGGTGCATTAGTCAATCCGAAAGGCATCACTAAAAATTCATAATGACCAAACTATGTCCTAAATGCAGTCTTGAATATGTCTGACTTATCTAGTCTCACCTGATGATAACCAGATTTAAGGTCTATTTTACTAAATATAGTAGATCCTTGCAGTTTATCCATAAGGTCATCAACTCTAGGAATTGGATACCTATTCTTTACAGTGATCTTATTTAAAGCTCGATAGTCAATGCACATATGATAGGTATTATTCTTTTTCTTGAATAACAGAACAGGTGCACCAAATGGAGAACTACCAGGTCTAATCAATCCTCTATTTAGTAATTCCTCAACTTGACTTTGAATTTCTTTTTGCTCTATCTGGTTATGCCTATATGGTGCTTTGGAAGGTGGTTGTGTGCCAGGAATCAAATCTATTTTATGGTCTTCTGGACGTGAAGGAGATAAACCAGGTAGATCTTCAGAAAAAGAGTCTTCAAAATGTGCAAGAAATTCTTTATGCCTAGGATGCATATGGTTTTCTTTAACTTGCAGTTCATTCACCCGAATGAGATAGGATTTACTACTTTTGCGTAATGCACGTTTAGCTTGAGTATGCGAAAGCAGTGGAAAAGCATTAGATGCATGCATACCATACAATGTAATATGTTTTCCTTGAAATTTAATATTAATTGAATGTGTGGAATAATCTATATCAGGGTTATGCTGATGATGCCAAGGCATACCTAAAATACTGTCACTGGACTGTAATGGAACAACTAGAAAATTTCTTCTTTCAGTATATTGACCAATTTGAATTTCTAAGTCATGCACTTCCTGTGTACCATTATAACTAGTGCCTAAGAATGCTGCTTTGATGCGATAATGCATAGGTACAGTCTGTAACTTCAATTTCTTTACTAGCTTTGCTGAAATAAAATCATGAATACTACCGTCATCATGAAAAATAATATTTTCATTTCCATGCACTAAACATTTCATAGTCAATAAAGAATGTGGAGTTGGCATACCTGGTAAAGTATCCAAAGGAGTAGTAGTGTCGTCCTCATCTTCTGTGAAATCAGGCATATCTTCATGTTCTTCATCTTCCATTGCTCCAAGGTAGTTGATATGGACAGGTGGCGTCTTCGAATGGCAATTTGTTGCTAGATGTCGAGGCTGGTGGCATTTATAACACACTATAGACTTGGCTTTGGTTACATTGTTTGCAATGGCGGGAAGTTTAGGTACATTAGGATTTGGCTGTGGAATAGGCTTGGGGTTTTGATTGGCATTGGATGGTAAAGCAGGTGGTTTTGCCCAATTTTTACGAAAAGATGATGAAGAGAAACGACCTTGATTAAATCTTCTAAAATTTGAGTTGAATTGCTTAGATCCATAGTTACCATTGGCTTGGAATTGCTGTGGACATCTGTCTCTACCTCGCAGCTTGTCTTCAGTGTTGTGAGCTAGTGAAATTGCGTCTTCAAGAGTAGCAGGCTTGAACATGTTAACTTCAGCGTAGTAATGCCCAAGGAGTCCAGACATATACTTGTGCTTGTGTGTCGCTTAGGTACGTCTTCAAGCATGCGTAACTGGAGTAATGCATTCCAAAAATGCTCTATGTACTGAGGAATATGCTCACGATCGTGTTGCTGAAGAAGATCCCATTGCTTTATAGCTTTCTCATGAAATTGCGGAGGAAGAAAATTCTGTATAAACTTCTTGAAATTCTCCCAGGTAGCGGGACAATCTATACTCTTGCGTACTACAGTCCACCAAAGAGATGCTCTATCCACTAAATGATTAGTGACACACTTGATTTTATCTTTTTCTGCATAGGTTTCCTCATGAAAGTAGTCATCAAACTGACTAATGAATGCAAGAACAGTTTTTCCCTCTCGAGTGCCATTGAAAGTACGAAATTTGAAATTTCTTTTACTTATCTTTGATTCCTTATGGATGGTTTGAGCTTCGAGAGTCGCGTCAATGGTACATCGAATAAGATCTTCAGATTGAGGTTCTTCTTTATCAGTAGACGATCTTTGTAAATTTGCCAATTGAACTTGTAATGCTTGCCTGGCTCGTCGTTCTTCATCCAATTGCATCATAATTAAGTCCAGCTTTCGCTCCATCATAGGTTCAGGTAGGTCGCCTTCAGCCATTAAATCATCCATATGTGGTTCTGTCATCCTGTAAAACTCAAAAAACCTCTCACTCTCAAAATCAAGTTAGCGGGATGAGCACAGCTCAAGATTGGGAATACAAGGCTTATATATTTTTGGGTGTGGCTTTCACAATCTTCGTCTTTGACTATTGCGGGATTTGTAATCTTTGAAAAATCTATGTTTTATCCTTTTTTGTATGCTAAAAATGCTTCAGTAAACCTGCGTATACGTAGAGTACCTTCCAATGAACAACTTTGCAGTTCGGAGTTTCTGCGCAGGAACAGCCCTTCTATGAGTTTTGAATAGAAGTCAGTTTTGACTTCAGGTGACTTGTCTGACTTGCAGAGTTGCAAACTTATGTGACTTGCAGAGTTCCAAGACTTGCAGAACTTGGTTGCTTTATGTGACTTGCAGGATTTCAACTTGAGAGACTTGCAGAACTTGCTGCATTTGAGAAGCTTATGTGATTTAGAGCTTTAGTAACTTAGCTTGTGGCTTAAGGAATCTGAAACGGTGAAATTTAGGGGAGGGGGCGTTTTTTAGCCCGGCGGAAAATTTGCGGGCATACTTTGATATCTCACGACGAATTTTTAGAAGCATAAAGCTTCTCTAAGCTTTACTACTAAGCTTAATAATAATAAAATCTTTTAACCTTTTAGGCTATGGAGTCTTATCTCTCTGTATGAAGACAACTTGATGTAGGAGATATCCACGTGGTCCTCCACCTCTGCAAGCTGGTCCTTCGTAGTCTGATGATGGAAATAGAGGTTCTTGATCGCCAGGAATCCACCTATATCGACCGTTCATGACGAGATTGACCGTAGAGCTGGATTGTTCCAGGAGCTCCGCCTTCGCACAAGATGGGTAGCGATTGGAAGCTCTTGATCTCAGCTTCGCTCTGATACCATTGGTGCGTAGATCGGATGCTGTACGCCTGTGTAGTGAATGCCAGAAGGTCCCCAAGAACAATAGAACCCTACTTTTTGCACAAAATTCAAGGTGAAAAGCATGAACGACATGAACAAGAGACCAATTGGGTGCAATCTCCCACCATGCCTTGTGTGAGCGCTCCAGAAAGCATGTATTTTATGTATTAATCATCTTCAAGCTCAAATAATAGCCCAAATTACAAAATAGCAAGCTTTTAGCTTTTGAGTTTGCTTTAACACAAAATAGGAATAAAGCTAATGGACGGTGCCCAAAAAGTCTGGCATGCCCAATACAATGTCCAAGTACAAATAACATAATCGTGTGCCCATGCACATACAAAATAATAAATAAATATCCAACGCCTCAATAAATAGGTGCGACAAAATATAGGTGCCATGCCTAAGGTATGCACCCATCAAAATATAATCCTCCAATGCTTTCCTCCGCCACTGCTGCTATCTCTACACATCAACTTAATTTATTACGAGTGTGCACTCTAAACTCATAAACGTTTATTAATTTAATATGCATTTTGCGGAATCACCCGCTATGGAATCACCCATGTACACACTAAATTAATGAAACACCCGAAAAGGATAGGCGTCCCCATCAACTTCTCGCTCAAAGAATCCACTTTGTGTATGAGGCCCGATCATCAAAGTTTATGGAATCCACCGTAAAACCTCACAGAATCCACTGTGAAATATGCCTCCTGGCATCACAGACATATACTTTCT
This sequence comes from Lygodium microphyllum, assembly GCF_053477565.2. Taxonomy (NCBI): domain Eukaryota; kingdom Viridiplantae; phylum Streptophyta; class Polypodiopsida; order Schizaeales; family Lygodiaceae; genus Lygodium; species Lygodium microphyllum. The sequence goes on from NC_141141.1 coordinate 77,085,178, forward strand.
CTTGAAGGTAGATTCGGCCCTGGCTCCACCATTTGGAGTTGCAAGAGAATGCTCAAAAATCTTTATGTGTATTGAGGGATAGACTCATGTTTCCGTTGCATGAATAGGTCCCATTGTTGTTGCATGCGGAGCTCGAATTGTGCAGGGAGGAAATTTGCAAGAATATTCTTGGGAAAGTCATTCTATGTGAGAGGACAATCAATGCTTTTATGTGTGACATCCCACCATAATGTAGCTTTCTCAATAAAATAATAAGATGCACATTTAATTTTATCACTTTTTGAGTATTTCTCATTGTCAAAATAAGCTTCAAACTGACTTAACCATGACAGAATTTTGCGACCATCTTTAAGTCCATCAAAAGAATTACATTTGAATGTATTCTTGCTTATCTTGGGCTCCTTTCAACTAGCGTGGACATCCAAAGTAGCATTGATGGCGCGAACTAGGTTGTCATTGTTGGTAGAAATTTTAGTGGGTGGCAGGACGCTTAAGGGACTTTAGTTCTTGCTCCAGTTGTACGTGGTGTTGACACTCTTCTTCAAGTTGCATGGATATTAAATTGATATGCTACTCCAAGGTTGGCTCAGGAAGCGGTGATGTAGAGTCGAAATTGGTCATGATTGCTTGATAGAGAAATCCGGAGATTTAGGAGGCCTTGCAAATGAAAAGACGCCTTGCTTGTCGTTGAAGAATTTTGGCATGTAAGACAAAAAATTTAAACGGTCTTTGGACAAGAAATTATGGATGGAAGTAGGCAAGAAATGCATGAATTTTTAATGGTAATTTTGTGAAATTTATGAAGCTGGAAAGAACTGCATGAGAACTGCCTCTATGGAAGAGATACTCAGCTGTGACTTGTGAAGATTTGCAAAGTCTATGAATGACACAGAGTAAGAGAGGTTGAAGTTGATTATGTAAGTTAGTAATGTAACTTGCTTGATAAGTCTTTAAGCCTTTTTTTAAAAAAAACTTGACGTTTTAGGATAAGAGGACACCGTGGATGCTGGCAAGGCATCAAAAAACGCCCCCTCTCCCCCCACGAAATCAAAATAGAGCTTAAGCTCTTGATTAAGCTTCAGCAAAGCTTTTAATTAAGCTTTAACTAAGCTTACTAATCACCTAAAAGCTCCACTTCTTCACGAAACATGGCGCCATGATATAGGAGTGGGTCTTTTTCAATGTCTAGAAAAATAACAAAATTTATTAATTGTGATAGAGGGGTTTGCGGTTTTGAAGGCCTGGGAATCCAGGCGTGTAGTCAGTTTGCAATGAGAGTGACCGTAGAGCCCATTTGTATGTAGCTGAGGGCTCGCCTTCATGCCAGACGATAGGCGATTGGAAGCCCAAGAGGTAGGTTGGGCTCTGATACCACTGTTGGGAACAATGGATGCGTGGTTTGCGAGTAGCGAATGATGGAAGAAGCTCCCTCTTTCTCTCTTTTACTCATAAAATTACATACGACTCATCAGAAATTAAAAATAGACTAAAAGAGAAGGTAAAGTAAGATAAAGCGACTCAAGATTGGGTTCAATCTCCCCCCGACATGAAGTGGGCGGCCCCTTCATGCTGTATTTATAATAATATTATGAAATCTTCTTTGCCCAAGATTTAGGCCCTTTACAATCACTCTTTGCATAAAGAGTTTGAGTGAACTCGAAAAGAGATAGATTAATCTGAATTAATTAATGCTAGCAGTTGTGCATCCCACGACTCTCTAGAACCATTAATATTTTATTGGACATATATTCTAAAAATCTATTTTGCTAATAAATATTTAAATAGAGGCTATGTGCACGCTTTATAAGAAATAGCAGTGCATCCAATACAATAATCCAATAATTGCAAAATGAATTCTTGAGGAAATAATTTGTAGAATGCTTGCACGTGGCGCGCCTTTCCAATTCTCCTTGCTCTACATATCAACTGCCAAAAATTCAAAAAATCATGTTAGAATAATAACCAACTGAATAATTGCAGCTAGACACATAAATCAATTAATTTGGAATTCTATACAATAATTAATTCATAAAGACATTAATACTCGTATGGATAAAATGGTACCACCCACGTTCACACTTGCATTGATGCCCAAAAAGGATAGACGTCCCCATCGACCTTCCTCCTATTATTCTTGTCTCTATGGTGGATATATAACCTTGTCTCATTGTTTGTCTCCATATATTATTGTTTCTATAATTTCATATTGCAAGGTAAGCTAGTACTTTTATCATCATTATTTCATCTTGTAAGGCACGTCTATCATTAATTTTCTATCATTTCTATATTTTTAATATGATGTTTTTCTTTACCTCATGGTTTGATATTTCAAGTTGGTATTTCCAGTATTTCCAGCTGATGATTTTCTTGTTGATGTCTGTTAGATATATATATATATATATATATATATATATATAGCTAACAATGTCTTCGTACTATAGCTAATGAGTTTATTTAACTCTTTTAGGATATTTTAGTAAGCCTATTTTGTCCTAGTAAGCTTATTTTATCATATTAATATTTCATTTATTTCAACTAAGGAAATAATGATCTAGCTAACATTTTCATCTTGATATTTTATTTGTTACATGTTTCGTTGATCATATTCTAATTTGTTTAGTTTATATTCTCGCTAATGATTCTCCAACAATTGTTTCATATTGATATATTATTCTAGATGATGATGTTCCAACATATGTTTCATTTTGATATTTCATTTCATTTATATTCCAACTGGTCATATTTTGTTCATGTTTTGTCTTATTTTATGTTTCAGCTAATGGGCTAATGATATTCTAGTTGATGATCTGTTTTCTAGCAAATGTTTTGTCTTGATATTATGTTTCCAACGAATGATCTTTGGTTGATGTTGTAGTTGATGAGCTCTTGATATTCCAGCTAATGATATGACATTTCTGTTATTCCAACTTATAGTTGATGCACTGATGATATTTTAATGATCGTAATATTCATCTCATTATATTCCAGGTGATGATTGTCGGTATTTTGTTCATCATTTGATTATTCTAAATGTTTCTTTCTTCCAGCTGATTTTTGGCTCTTCCTGCTAAGTTTCATATCATTTCATCTATATTACAGCTACTGCATTGAAATTATTCCACACTTTGTTTATAAGAAATGTTTTGAGCTGATGGGATGATATTTCATTTCATTCTTATTCCAGCTGTTGAAATGTTCTAGCTGATATTTCATTATTATTCCAGCTATTGAGTTGTTCCAGCAGCTGATGTTTCATTCCTTATTATTCCAGCTGTTGAGTTGTTCCAACTGATGTTTTGTTCTTTATTGTAGCTGGTTGTTGAGTTGTTCCAAACCATGTTTCGTTCTTTATTCTTCTTTACTCTAGCTCTTGAGTTGTTCCAGCTAATGCTTCATTCTTTTTCGTTTTCTATTCTAATGTTTGTCTATTCTAGCTTCTGATACACGAGCTGATGTTTCATTGTTTCCAGTTGTGTTTTGTTATTTCCTATTGATGTTTCATTGTCTCTAGCTGTTGTTTGTCTATTTTCAGTTAATTCGTATGTTCAAGCTTATGTTTATTCTACTTGATATTTTATCTATTCTAGCTAAGGAGTTGATGTTGCAGCTAATGTTTTTGTCTTGATAATGCTCATCTCGTCCATTCTTCTTTCCATTTGCTGGTGGTATGCCAACTGCTATTTCATATATTCTAGCTGATCAGCTGATGAAATTTTTATCGTATATTCTAGCTGTTGAGTTGATTTATGACATTGTAATTGTGTTCTAATGTTGACATAACATTTTCTATTAAGTTTTTGATGTCACAGATTATGTTGCACAACCGATTATATTCACACTCAAGATAAAGCAATTTCATGGCCCTTTATCCCCTTTGATTCCTTCATCTATTGTAATTCAAGATTGATGTAGCTCCTTCATTTATCTATAGTAATTCAGGAGTGATGTAGCTCCTTCGATGCCTACAAATAGGCACTTGTATATTCAGGAGTGATTTAGCTCCTTTCAACTTGTAATAATATCTTTTCAGTATTAATATAGCAGTATGGCTATATAGAGCTGTGGGTTTTTCCCTTGAGCCCCCAAGGGTTTTTTCATCCACAGTTAGGGACCTTTATTTGAGCGGGGGTATTAGCTATATATAGTTTGTCTATATATAGCATCCTGGTCCCCTCTATATATTCCAACTATGTGTGCTCACTTGATGCACTTCTAGGGTTCCACTTCCGGTGTCTCGTGTCTCTCTTCTCCTCTCTCTTCCTCTGTAATTCCTTGTCTCCCTCGCACACTATTCAACACCGCCTAGACAATTCTTAGGAACATGCCCCGCATTGACACGGAGAACCATTTAAGGCGCTCATCTGGCCAACGTACACACAAAGGAGAACCATTTAAGGCGCTCATCCCTTTGCGTAGGTTCCATCTGGCAACAGAGATTAGCTGATATTAATGCTTTGATGCAACCATTTGTTATTCCCATCATTCATTATTAAAATTTGTTTGATATCATGATCTTCATCTTGCAATAGACCACTTTGTGAGAATATAATATTCATGTAACTTCTTCATGAACAATAATCTTCTTGTAATCATGTCATTTCCAAGTTTCTTTGGTTGCCCAAGGGATAGTACTACTAATTTTATGGATAGCTTGGAAATGGCTTTTGTTGTCTCAAGTAGGCATGATGAGGCTATAAAGCTTTCTGGCCTACCATTGGTTCATATAAAAGAAGCAAGGGCTTGGGTGATTAAATTAAAGCCATCTTGTAATAATCTCATTTTCAAGTTTGTTTGGTTGCCAAAGGAGAATGCTATTGATTTCATGGATAGCTTGGAAATGGCTTTGCTGATCTCTAGAAGGAATGATGAGGCTGCAAAGCTTCATGGCCCACCATTGGTTCTTAAAGAAGAAGCAAGGGCTTGGTATTATGCCGCCATGGGTGATTAAACTGAAGCCACATGAAACACCCTCAAGAATGCATTTCTTCTCCAATATGGTGGAGGTGATGCTCCTCCAGATTTATGGAGAGAGCTTTCAAAACTATACCAACGTTTTCTTGAATATCATACTAATTATGAATCTAAGGTTGTGAGAATTCGGGCAAGATGGTCTGCTACCCTATCCAATGAAGAGAGAGGTTCTAATTTTCTTAAGAAAGAAATATTTATGGCAAGCCTTTTTTCTCTTCTCCGAGAGAAGGCCAAAAGATAAGTTTTTGGTACGTTTGAAGAGGCATTGGAAGTGGCAAGAGCTAAGGATTGAAAATTGAGATTCCAATCTCAAGTGTCAATGGTTGAGTATTTGCAATCAAAACCCATACCTTCCCAACTTGCGGTTGTTCAACCACTACCACCACCTATTATTCCCATGAATTCTCTCATGGGGGATCATAAACAAAAACTACCAGAAAGAGTAACTAGTCAAGGAGATAATCTTTCAATCAATTTGGTGTAGGGTGTTAGGAAGGAGTCCCACAAGGGAATGTTTTTGCTACAATTGTGGTGAAGAGGGGCACGGTATGTATTTTTGCCCTTATTCAAGAAGAACCACAAGAGATGCCCCACCTAGACCATGCCAACAAGAAGTTACACTTCCTAGAGAAAGACCTTCCATTGTCACACGGAATACAAGTAGGAGTTCAGGAAAGTCGCTCATCAGATGGAAGTTATACGAGATGGGAGCAAAGGATTATGAAAAGCACTCAACTCAACACAAATACATAGAAGAAGAAGTTTAGATACAATGAAAATTCTCAAAGTAAGTTCACGAGCTAAGGGTAACTTTTGTTTGGATAAGAAGATGGGTCCAACATACACTCAAGTTCTCCTCAAAGCTCAAGTCAACAATTTGATACACTTCTCTAATTTAAGATTGAAACATGAATGCAAGTTAAGTCGTAGTGTCTACTCTTCTCTTCATGAATCTTTATCTTCAAAGTATATTGATGCTTACATTCTTCAATTGTTAGCATAGCTTGACTCAATTATGCTCTCAATGATGGTGTGTTAAGAGGTTAGTTACAAGGCGCATCATGGGTAGCAACCCATAAAGGCCAAAGCATGTGCTAACAACTTGGCGAGTGAGAAGACAAAGAGTTTGCATAAGGAGTATCTATGGAGATGATGATGACTTCTGTGCTTCTTTGTTGTGTCAACACAATGATGTGCAAGGTGTTGCTGATGGTATGGCTAGTAGAAAGAAGTAGCATTAGCATGTACAACTATAGTCTTGACAAGCATCTGGGTCCACACCTGTCTCAACCCTTTAGCATAGGAAAAGTGCACTATTGCTAACTCTATAACAGGATTTGGACTGTGCCACCTCACATCTAGAATTAATGCATTTACATAAACCTGCCCTCCGCACAATTAGGATGTCGATTTCTGAAGTTGGTGCTCGTCTTATCCCTAGGCTTTGATGCCTTTTTCATCTTTCATAGCAACAAGCTCTGCTACCTTATTGCTCACCAAGAAGGATGCTAAATTAGAGATGCCCAAAAAGGATAGACATCAATCATTGAACTTCCTTAGAAGATTCCTTACACAACCGTATTCAAGGAAACACCCTAGGCATTGCAGTTTTCTTTCTTACTTTTCCTTGCAATAGCATCATCAAATCATCAGCTAGCAAGGCAAAGACCGCCATCTACAAAAAGTTCATATTTCTGTCTTCAATGTTGATTAACATAGTAGCTACCAATTGAAGCTTCTGACCAAAGAAAGGTTACTGAAGAAAGATGGAGAAGCTAAAGAAGAGGAGCTCCTCTCTCGCCTCCCCCAAATCAGTGTGCAGGCTTTATGATCACGACGTTACTATCTTTTGCAAAGCTAACAATTCCTTCAGAAGACAAGCATCCAAGAGCCGCCCAAAATTACAGAAGTAACGGTCGACAATATCTGCAGGGATCTTCACCTCTCTTGTGAGGCAGGACTCAGTGTGATGTGCAACTCCTTGTTTCCCTTTCTTAGTTTGCAATGACTGTTTTGACCCATTTGACGATAGGTCGTAAGCACGCGTACTAGCTCCTTCACATGTTTCTAGTTTCCTTCTCAAGATGAATAGGGTGAAGAGTCTTCTCTAAGCTCGACATTGAAATCCAATACATGAAGCACGTATGTCTCTAGATCGTGAGCTTCAGGTCTATTACGGATCTGCCATCTAGCAGTCCTGCAAAGTTAAAGATTTTTGGCCATTCTTCCCCACCATCTTCATTGTCCTTCCTGTCAACAATAGCGTAAGGCTTTTTTATTCTTCCATCCTCCCTAGCTTTTCTCCTCCTCATCACAAAAACATGAGCCTCTCCCAAAAAGCATGCCTAACATTAGCTTTTCTTTACTAAAGCTTTGAAACGCCATTTTGCAACATTTACTTTAGTTGTGAATTTATCATCCAATATTATTACATCTACACTCGAACTTGCTACTTGAGTGCTAGCAATACCTATTGCAAGTCCAATATTTTCTTCGTGAAGAGTTGATGCATCATTGGTCCCACCACCTCTAATAGCAACAACTTCTTCTTGTTCTTTCAAATGTTGTACTAGCAATAATTTGTCAAATGATGAGGACCTTGCTATAACCTTCTCCTCATTTATCATGCTTCTATTGAGGATGTACTCCCTTAAGTTTAAGCTCGTACTTCTCTTCTTGTTGACCCTTTCAAATCGAGCATCATACAAATAAGATAGTCACCGAATTTGATAATCAGGAACTATTTCTCGACCATACCCATGGATGCTACTTTGTTTAGTTTATGATTAATGTGTTCATTTTACATGATGTTAACGAGGATGGATCAATACTTGGCATGAAGAGGAAGGTGGTTATTGCAGTGTGCCCAAGGGGTTGTCTTCATATTCCCCTTCTTCCTATCTTAACTAGTGCACATGTGAATAAATCGCATGACAAACAATAGATCTCCATCTACACGTCCCCCTTCGTTGCAAGCGAATATAAAAAAATTTAGGATGGAACCAAGTAATCAATTTTTCAAACTGTCAGTCTAGACTGAATGGAAAATGAAAAGGCATACACAACGAAAAACAAATTCCTAATTACGTTGACTAATGAGTTCAAATTCCTGGCCAAAAACTCTACCCTCAGGTTTACAGTGGTGGATGTCACGACACCGCTTCTACTCCACCCCTTTTACAAACCCCAATATAACTACATATTCTAGAACCTCTAGAAACACCCCAACCACCAATTATAATTTCCCCCTCTTGCGAGAAGATGATAGTGTGAACATGATTGGTTTGGAGAAAATAGAATAAGGGAGAGAAAGATGGTAGAGATGGATACCATGCTAATCAAGAAAGCTCTAATTAATGAACCTTAGAATCTACATCATGATAAGCTTTTAACCATGAGATGTCCTCTTGCATGACTACGATGTCTCTTCCTTTTTCTCTACCCCCTCGTATTTTCTCATTCATTCTCCTCTCTCCCTCCCTCCCTCCCTCCCTCTCTCTCTTTCTCTCTTTCTTTATTATGTTTCATATTTATTCCCTCTCTCTCTCTCTGGTTCTTTCTTCCTTTTCCTTTCTTCTTCTCCCTCTCTCATTTCCTCTTCTTCTCCCTCAATGCACATCATTCTCAACAATATATAACAAAAGAAAAGGAGAAAGAATGAGAACAAAGCAAGAGGGAGCAATGTACTCACCACAAAGGCTTGAAGATGGATTCTTTCGGGATGGCTCCTCTTAGCCCTTGGTACACTTCCTCCTTTTCTTCGCAAATGGAAGGATGGTGGTAGCAGCCACGACGGTGGGGAGAAGCTTTCCCTCCTTCTCTTTCTCTCCCTCTCCCACCCTCTTTTGCTCTCTGATCTTTCGCTCTCTCTTTTGCAAACTCTTTCGCAAAATGACGCGCTCGAGTTTCGACCGCGTTTTTTTTCTCAGTACCATCGCTATTTGCAACGCACATAGTGACACAAATAGCAATGCCGCTAATTTTTATTGAAAACCAGTGTTGCTATTCCCCCCTTCCCTTGTAGTGAGAATCATAGGCTTCTAGCTAGTTAACTCAGATTGGTGTTACAACTACCATCCAAGCACTTCCAAGGGCTACCCTACCCCCACAAACCGCCTCTTATACGAAAATCCATATATTAGCCAACACTTCCTAAATATATGGAAAGAGGACTCTACCAGATACCAACTCCTGCAACAGTAGGTTGAGAACCTATGGTTGATGGAAATGGAGTAGGTGTGGCAAGATAATGAGGCCTTATAATTCTAGCTACAATAGAGACAAGCAAAGCTTCAAGAGTAGTGACAGTGTCTCCATGCTTGTTGCAAGGCCTGCTTGGACTTGGCTAAATTCATCCAAGACTAATCCTAGCCACCGGCAATGGATTCCACATTCCTGTATGAAAGATTGGTAGCAGTCAACAATCCAAACAACCATACATTTCTCAATCTAAATATACTACATGAATTACAAACAAGCTTCTGGATGCAATTGATACCTATAAAGATACAAACTGAAAAGTTAGGGCTATCCTTGCAAATCCTTGCTCATAATTTCCACCTGTGATGCATATAGAAGATGATCTAGATGGCACAATACCAATGCCACTTCTTGCAACTCTCTCATGATGGTTTCCTAGTGAGACTAAGATAAATGGATGCTCAACTCTCCCATGGACTCCGAGTTGCTATTGGTCAGATTTGCACCTCATCGCATCAATTGTTGATTGAGACAGGTTGATGGAGCCATACTTTAGCTAATGAGAGGATTTGCCAACTTTGTGGATGGGGGACCAGAAATAGAGGAGCACTACATTTGCAGATGTACTATATAGTATGATATCCGAGGCCGCTATCATTGCCTCTTTAAGGGGGGCTTTGGACCACTAAGATGGGTGATGGACTATGAGGACCAAAGATTTCTGGGTCTTCTCTTATTGGAGCTCAAGTGGTGCAAAGTAGTATTGTTATGGAATAGCAGGCGACCCTAGCCTCATCCACCCCTTGAGAGAGTACTTATAGACCTTTTCAGTGTAGCTAAACCCCCAACCGCGCTGCCACTCTAAACACTACATCTCCTACTGATAGGCATCATCAAGGGACATCATCACGGGGCATCACAACTAACAAAGCTACAACATTAGGCACAGTAGGACGCCCTAGAGTACTACTCGGCAACATAGACATGCCCATATGTGTCACATTCGCATCACGATTGCTCATTACAGATGCAAATCCACCATCTCATCCTAATCCATTACAAATGCAAACCTAGTTTTTAAAGCTTTTTTTCAGCTTTTTCAAAATTTTCAGTTCTTCATACTTCTCATACATCTCATCCCAATCCAGCATGTAGACCTACACATTTATATCTATCTCTTCTTCTATGATGAGAGATGTTGATACCAGTTGTATTGGTTTTGGTCTCGTAGGCCATTCTAGCCTTTTAGAGATGTTAATAGATCTTATCTTGTCTCGTCTCTTCTCTCTCTCTCTCTCTCTCTCTCTCTCTCTCTCTCTCTCTCTCTCTCTCTCTCTCTTTGTCTCTCTCTATCTCTCTCTCTAACTCACAATGTGTGTGTGTGTGTGCGCGTGGGGTGGGGGGGAGGCAAGGGAAAGAGTGTGTGGGTGGGTATGTGTGTGAGTGTATGTATGTGGGGGAGGGGAAAGAGGGCAAGGCGAGGGCTCTCTCTCTCTCTCTCTCTCTCTCTCTCTCTCTCTCTCTCTCTCTTAGGCTGGGAATTAACCCAGCCCATGAAGAAATTAAAATTTACAGAGCATCGGTTAAGCAATGTTGTCCATATTGCAAATGTCACTTAACGTGTCGCAACTATGTGTGGCTTAAGCGAATGCATTTGCAAAGTAAAATTGCATCACTTATATACAACACTTCAATTTTTTCTTAAGAGACACCCACTAAAAATTAAATTTTGAAAAAAAAAGGGCTTCGCATAAGCAACGCTTTGGCATTGCTTAAACGATGCCAGCCATTTTTTGTTGTATCTCTAAGACCCCCTCTTTCTTCTAGTGTTGCTACCCATAAGACAAATTTTAGCCACAACCTTGCTATCCACACTCCCATTTAGCCCATTTTCAATATCACCCTACTCCAAATCAGCATTACATGTATCATCATATTCCCTCTGAAGTTGTTTCTCTATGTCTTTGTCAACCTACATCAATGCTTGCAAAACTTCACCATCAAACTATCTTTTTTGTTTCAATGATTGCATCATGAAACTCCCTCTAGAATCAACACCCAATATGCCACAATATGGAATCTATACTCCAACGTGGATGATTGCAGCCGATCACCTTAAACAACCACTTTATCAATTTGGATATGCTACAAGGCTTGCAACCTAGCTTTCATACAGACTTGTAGGATACTAGGAAAATGCAATTTCAAGATTTTGAGGTGCCCTCTAAGATCATTGCTCCCAACTGTAATATTTCTGCTCAAAAATATTGTTGAACTTGACTCCCTGCATGTTGCGTAAAACCTGTGCAAGGTTATCTTCCACATCATAATTATCGGTAGCTTAATCCGTACCCTACACGCGCAAAAATGAGGCCTCCGCATTGAGCAATTGAGGCTAGGGTTTCAAGACTGCATCGCCACGGAAGAACACCCCTTTTAAAGGGGCAATTGGGATAATGATGAAATTTAAGTCAATTTTTTTATTATTATCCCTTCCCCCAGCTGATGCTGCATGGCTGGAGGGGAGGAAGTGGGAGAAGGAGGTGAAGAGGTGGAGTGTATGGGGAGAGGAGAGAAGCATGAGAGCTCCACGTATGTGGAGTCTCTCCCCCCCACCTTTGACTCATATAACCTCCCCCTTAGGCATTGGGGGGAGGCAAAAAAATTGAAGGGAGACGCTGCCATATTAAGGACGATCAGAGAGGGAGTCTGGAGATAGAATGGCTACATGTTGGAAGGCCTGAAGGGAGGAGGATGCCAGCTATTATGAGGGAGGGGAAAGGAAGATTTGGAGTGCTTGTTGCTATGCGTGCTGCCGCTGCCATTGCCATTCCACCGCCACCTCACGCCTGCTTGCTGTCGTTGCAGCGTTACTACCGCTCGTGGCTCCACGTTTGCAACCATCAAGACAATCTCTCCCATTCGTCATCATCTTTCCACCAAATTATTACCCCCTCCCTCTTCCACGTCGACTCTATTCAAAGTCAAAAGCTCTTTAAAAGCTTCTTGGAAGCTTCTAAAGGATAAGGCCCATAAGCCTTGTTCCTACATGCCCTTCCCTAGTTTCAAAACCGAGTTCGTAAAACTCCAATTCTTACGCGAGGAGAAGGTATGGACCTTCAGGCAGTCTCAAAGAGTAAGAGTAAAGGCTAGAGGGAATCTGCAAAGTCCATAATCACGTCTATGATGGCTCCCAAGAAGGCGCAAGGCGCACCCACGGGAGGTTCTTCCCCAAACATACACGTGGACATCCCCACGGATCCACATGCCCAGGTTCCACGATTTTAATTCCACGTAAATAAAATGCGTTAAGCACGATAATTTTCATGAAAAGGAAGCACTTATGTGCATGTTCCTAATTCACTTAACCTAGTTTTAATGCATTTGGGGAAAATTGCCTACTTGAATGATTTACTAGAATTAATGCATGACATGAAATCGGGTTATTTTCATTTTCAATGTTATGAATGTAAATTACCTATCCATTTTATGAGTTTAGTAGCAAGTTGCCTTGTCATGCATTTCATAGTGACAAGCCTAAAATGCATATTGCCTAGCATTAAAAGGTTTAAATTGTCAAGTGCATCCTTGATTGGCCATGAAAGGACATATGTATTTTTGCGTTTAGTTAATAACTTCCTTGTTATGTATCACATGGAAAGAGTTGTTAATGTCCATTGCATGTCATTAAAATGAAACCCTGGACAATTGCATCGTATGGGAATGGAACCACGGACTTGTAAGTTGCATGAAAAAGATGTTTGGAAATTGATTAAGTCAACACTAGCCTTAGTCTTGCATGAACTTCATTTACGATGTTGTATCTAAGGGTCGCATGTTACAAATTCGTCGTGCATAAATTTCATTTCATTAAGTTGCATTTAGAAAAGATTGCATGGCTTATCAAAGCATGAAAACCCATTGCATTAAACGAGAGGTTGTTGGCGTAGTTCCTTGATGTGAATCTTGTAGGTTCTATGCAAGATAATCTCCAAATTGACATTCGTCATGACCTTAGCAAGAAAAGAAGTAGTTATTGCAAAACCTTTTAGCCGCCTAAAAGTATGAATCGCATGTTGCAACTATTTTTCACCTTTAGATCAATTTTATCATCTCTAGGAAAGGATCGTTCTTGTCGCAAGACAAGTAGACTAATTTGTCTAGAATACTTGTAATATTATAACCCGTTAGTGATTCGTATAGGCATAACTAGTCAACTCGATAAACCCCTCAAGTACTAGCTAGGGCTTGGCACGTTAGAAATGTAGCCAAGTATGGTACTTGGACGCCAAGTTGAAACCCTCAAACCCAAAGGTCTTACCCACATTCATAGAATGTTTGGGTCAATTGGATGCTCATGCAAACAATGATCTAGGGTTTCTACCCTAAGGATCATTTGACCTAATGCTAAAACTCAGATTGATTTTGGGAACCCTAGGACCGATCGGCCTAGTACAATTAGGGTTGGGTTGGGTAAGAAGACACCCTAAACCCTGCTTCTTGTCTAAACAAAATTCCTTGACCAAGAAACACTGTTCAATGGGTGAAATGATCCCATGGGATAGATGCGACACTTGTGCAACAAGTTGCAACATGGCACGGCTTTGTGGTTTAATCACAAGATGGATTTGCCATTCCTTGGAATGAGGTTGGCAAATTCTAGCGCAAGTCTAACTTGCAAGAGGATGAGTAGTCATCATGTTACATCACCTTCCTTGGGCTGATTTGCCAAGTTAAGGGAAGTTATGTATTTGCTTGGTAAGTAAAGGACCAATCAAGTAGAGTGACATGGTCGCGAGGATTTGCTGTTAACTTAAGAAACCTAAGGTGTTGGTTAATTTGGGTTGACAGGGTATGACCCTAATCCAAGGATAAAAGGGTAAACAAACAAACCCTGGAGAAATCTTGCCAAGTCGCAATTGATCTCGGATCGAATGCTAGATGCATTCTGAGGAAAGGGTTCACTTCTTAGCAGTTGGCCAAAATAAACGACCACTGGATTGATTGTGTTTGTAACAATTTAGGAGCATTTTTTGCATTATTTGCTCAAGGAACTAAATATGGAAAGATAACTAATGCTTCAGGTTGAAGGCTTGAAGCGAGAGGCGGCATCAGTTACCCCTGACTGTTTGCCTAACCCTAACCAAGGGGGTTGTTAACTGCACTGGGAACGTGGACCGAACCTACCGCGAGAGGTCTCTCCGTTGGGCACTACTTGGAGCAAGAGGACGCTTGGGTGCCAGGGGGGCTCTGGCCGTGAATCCCTTGCCTTCCGGGCCTACACAAGAGGCCAACGCGACTTGGGATTGGATCTCGAGGCCCGCATACTAGTCTACGAGTGGAATCTTGGATTAGTAATCCATATGGATTGCTGGATAGCCTTCGGGCAGATTATGGATAGCCTTTGGGTGGATTATGAATTAGCCTACAGGCTGGATTATATGATGCTTTTCAAAGATAAATAAGATTAATTATTGTAAAGAAACTTGTCTGACACTACTTTTCTATGTCAATGCTAAGATTATGTGAAGAAAGTGGTGTCTAATTGGCTAATTAAGAAAGTTGTTTTATGAGTGTCCAACTAAATGTGGTAGGTAATTAGACAAATAAAGCAACCTTGAAGAAAGTGTGGTGGATGTGGCCATGGGTCCATCCTACGGAAGGGTGGTCTCAGTTGGCCAGAAACTTTTCTCAAATGAAATGGACAATAAGAAACTTCTCTTGAAGGAAACGAACAACAAGGAACGTCGACCTAGAATCTAGGTTACTAGAACTCGATTTATGTTGTTTTTGTTGAGATATCGAGCTCCACTCGTGATACGCCAGGGTGACCGTTGTATATTTATGTCACCGACTTGTCAGTTGCAGACGCGGTTGGTACACCGCCCATGAATAATAGCTACATGATAGCTATCCTTATCTACTCTAGTTCGTGGCTCAGTTAGTATGCCACCTTAGTTAGTTGAGTTTGGTTTGAGACCCATATATAGGGTTCTTCTATTTCTTTGTACTAGAGTTCTTTTGGCTTACACAACTAAGAAGAGGAAAACTGTTTTCAGCCTCCACCCTTGTGTGTCTTCCCCCATTGTGCAAGCAAGAAAGCTTCAAGCGAGACTCCTTCCTTCTCTCCCACAATCTTGACATGGTATCAGAGCCTTGTTCGTGGTAAGGAGCTCAAGAAAGCAAGCCAAGCTCGCGGTGGTCTGGTAAGAGGAGCAGTGTTGCTTTCATTTCCTGTTTTGGGAGCAGATCTCTGCAGGTAGCACAGCCGGAAATTGCAGGAGTGCATTGTCTCAGGTTGAGACGCCCTTCGCGGTGAAGCAAGAGGGCAGTATATGCTGCGGGACAGGGCTTTAGCCCTGGGCGACCTTGTTTTTTTGATTTGAGGCCATTTCGGGGCCTGTTTTGCAGACGGAAGTTTTCTGCACGCACTCAAGAAAAGGCTCAGTTTTATGCTATGCGACCACTGTTCTACAGGTCGGTGAAAAGTTACTGTAGAAATTGCATCGTATGCTTGTGCGCAGAGACATTGGGAGTTTCAGAATCATCCTTGGTTCCTGTTTATGCAAAATCGTCACTAGGAAGTGACTGTGTGGTCAAATACCACTTTTGCCAGTTTTGCAGATTTGCCCTTGTGAGGGTGAAGCTGTGTTTTTTGCAGTGATAGAATTTCTTGCAGTATTCTGTAATGGCGTCTGATTCTCTTTCACAGATTGTCACTGAAAAGCTTGACAAGAACAACTTCCAGGCATGGAAGTTTAGAATGACGAATTTCCTTATGGGAAAAGGATATTGGGAATTTGTTGCAGGAAATGAAGAAGAACCAGTTCTTCCTGATGTTCCCAATCAACAACAAATGCAGGCATTTAAAACATGGCATGAGAGAGCCAGGAAAGTTATGTATTGGCTGTCTATCAGTATTTCAGACTCTATGATTGTGCATATTCAGGATGCAAGTACGCCAAAGGAGGCATGGGATACTTTGTCAAAAATGTATAGCACAAATACGCAAGCCAGGAAAATGCAGCTCAAGCAAGAGTTGCATAATGTGCAAAGAGAAAGTATGAGCATCAACGACTACCACATGAAGGTGAAGAAGATTGCAGATGCACTTGCTTCCATTGGGTCGCCAGTGGAAGATGATGATTTAGTTTCCGTGACCTTGAATGGTCTAGGAAAGGATTATGCACAGTTTCGGACATCCATTTCAGTTCGTGAAAGATTTCCTGATTTTGAGGAGTTGATTGCTCTTCTAATTTCTGAGGAACAGAGAAATGGTGGTGCATCTTCTTCAGGAGGAACTTCAAAAGAAGCTGTCTTCTACTCAAATGCTGGAAGAGGTAGAGGCAGAGGTAGAGGAGGCCGATTTGGAGGCCGTGGCAGAAATCAGAATATGCAGCAAACTCAAGAAAACCAGTCCTATGGAGGAGGACGTGGTAACTCTAGAGGCAGGGGGAGCCAAAGAGGTCGTGGTGGATGGCAAAGAGGCCAAAATGCAAACAGTAATGTTGAATGCTACTACTGTGGTAAAATGGATCATATGGCTAAAGACTGCTATAAAAAGCAGAATGACATCATGAATGGAAAACTGCAACAAGGGAATTATGCATCTTCTAGTAGACAGGGTGATGACAAAAATGAGCATTTGTTCATGGTGCAGCACATGAACAATTCTATGACAAGTGCAGAAGAAAGCAATGATGTATGGTATGTTGACTCAGGTGCATCAAACCACATGACAGGTCATGCAGAATGGATGGAGGATGCAAGGAAAATGGAAAAACCAGGATTTGTGGAGACTGGTGATGATACTGCACATCCTATTGTGCAGATTGGAAAAATTCCCTTGTCTATGCAGGGTGGGAAAAAGAAATACATGTCCGATGTATTTCATGTCCCGAATATCACCAAGAATCTGGTTTCAGTTGGTCAAATGGTTGAACAGGGCTTGCAGGTCAGATTTAATCCTCATGGATGCTTTGTTGAGGATATGAAAAATAAAGGTCGCTTGATAGCAAAAGGAAAGAAGAAGGGCAGAATGTTTACATTGGATGCAGACATGTCTGAATTGAGTGCAGCAATGTTTGCACATGGGACCGGTGTAGTTGCAGATATTGATATCTGGCATAAACGCATTGGTCATGTTAATGTACAGCGACTTAAATCAATGCAGGCCCAAAATATTGTTGCAGGATTGCCCAAATTCAAGGTTGCAGAAATGCATAAGGTATGTGAAGCCTGTCAATTTGGAAAACAGGCAAGGAAACCATTTCCTAGACATGTTCAAGAGAGTGAGAAGCCATTGGAATTAATTCACTCTGATGTGTGGACAACTAAAGCTGCATCTCTTGGAGGCTGTCATTATTTTGTCAGTTTTATTGATGACTATAGCAGAAAAGTTTGGGTGTATTTTATGAAAAAGAAAAGTAAAGTTTTTGGGCATTTCAAAACTCTTAAAGCTATGGTTGAAAAAGAAACAGGCTTGCAGATAAAATGCCTAAGGTCAGATGGAGGGGGAGAGTACCTCTCAAATGAGTTTGCAAAGTTCTTGCAGGAGCATGGCATAAAGCAGCAATATTCATGCAGTTATACCCCACAACAAAATGGAATTGCAGAAAGGAAAAACAGGCATATTGGAGAGGTATCTCGTGCCATGCTCAATGAAAAAGACTTGCCAGATTTTTATTGGGCTGAAGCAGTTGCTACAGCAGTCTACATAATGAACAGGACTCCCACTGCAGCAATACATGGAATGACTCCAAAGGAGAGGTATACTGGTAGGAAACCAGATATTTCTCATTTGAAAATTTTTGGTTGCATTGCCTATGTACATGTGCCAGATGAGCTGAGATCCAAGTTGGATCCAAAAGCTGAGAAGTGCATCTTTATTGGTTACTCTCTGCAGCAAAAAGGGTATAGATGCTATAACCCTTCTACTCGTAAGTTTACAGTGAGCAGAGATGTTGTTTTTGATGAGATGAGTAGCTGGTATAAACCAGTAAATGTGATTGATGATGAAGATGCACAAAATGGTAATGCTACACAGAATTCACAGCAGCAGTCACAAAATATTAGTGGACCTGGAGCGTCCTCTAGCAGTGGTTCACATTCTTCGCCATGGACAGGCAGATTGAGATCAGGAAAATCTTCTCAAAGTAATGCAGATAGTGGTATGCAGGTATCACGAAAAGGAAAAGAGAAGGTTGATCAGCCCATGTTTGATGTGAATGCAAGTCACTCTTATGTGGATGGTGAATCCAGTGGCTCAGAACAGAGCATTGATGATGAGTTGGGTATTCCTTCTATTGTTACACCTGGAGTAAGGAAGACCAGGGATGTTTTGAGAGCACCTGGGAGTGAACCTACTTTGCGCAGGTCTACAAGAGCTAGGTATCCTGTGGATAGGTTGAAATATGATGGATTTACAGCCATTCACTATGCATATATGGTCAAAGTGATACAGGAACCAGAACCTACATCTTTTGAGCAAGCCATGGGAAAAGAAAAATGGGAGAAAGCCATGGATGAAGAAATGGATGCCTTGGAAGCAAATGCTACATGGGAGTTAGTACCTTTGCCTAAAGGTAAGAATGCAATTGGCTGTAAGTGGGTTTATAAGGTGAAGCACAATGCTGATGGTTCTGTGAACAGATACAAGGCAAGATTAGTAGTCAAGGGGTATGCACAAACATATGGCATTGACTATGAAGAAACATTTAGTCCGGTTGCAAGGATGGCAACCGTAAGAGCAGTCATTGCTATGGCTGCATCAAAGGGATGGTCTTTACATCAGATGGATGTAAAGAATGCCTTCTTGCATGGTGATTTGCAAGAAGAGGTCTATATGGAGCAGCCACCAGGTTATGTGCATGCTGTTCATCCTGAGTTTGTTTGCAGGTTGAAGAAAGCCTTGTATGGCTTGAAGCAAGCACCTAGAGCATGGTCTGACAAGATAGGACAGTATCTTGTCACTATTGGCTTTCAGATTTCCAAGGCAGATTTCTCACTTTATGTGAGAAAAACAGAGAAAGGTATTATGCTGCTTGTCATTTATGTTGATGATTTGATTATGACAGGTGACAGTGATGAAGATATCCTTCATGTGAAAATGCTATTGAAGCAGAAGTTTGAGATGAAGGATTTGGGAGAGCTGCGTTATTTCTTGGGCATTGAGGTGATTAGATCACCAAGTGGGATACAGCTCTTGCAGAGGCAGTATGGATTGGACATGCTGTCCAAATATGGGATGACAGGCTGTAAGCCTATTTCAGTTCCTTTGGAGCAAAATGTGAAGCTGAGCACAGATGCAGGTGAGCTTCTAGAAGACCCTACTATGTACAGACGCATAGTAGGAAGTTTGATTTATATGACTATTACCAGGCCAGATTTGAGCTATGCTGTTGGATTGGTAAGTCAGTTTATGCAGGCTCCAAGGAAACCACATTTGGATGCGGCTAGACGCATACTTAGGTATGTGAAGTCCACATTGCAGTATGGACTATTTTATGAGACTGGGGTTCAGATACAGTTGCATGGATACACTGATGCTGATTGGGCTGGTAGTATTTCTGATAGACGATCTACCAGTGGATATGTATTCTCTTTTGGGAGTGCTGCAGTCACTTGGAGCAGCAAGAAACAGCCTACAGTTGCCTTGTCGAGCACAGAGGCTGAGTACAGGGGTGCAGCAATGGCTGCATGTGAGGTAGCTTGGTTGCATAAGCTACTTTATGATATGCATCAGTCTACAGATGGGCCAGTTGTCATTTATTGTGACAACATGAGTAGTATACACTTGGCAAATAACCCAGTCTATCATGCTAGAACAAAGCACATTGAGGTGCATTATCACTATGTGCGAGAGGGGGTTTTACTAGGTCTTATTGATCTAGTTTATGTCAGCACAGAGGATCAGGTAGCTGACATATTCACGAAGGCATTGGGCGTAGAGAAGCTGCGCAAGTTCAGAGACCTGCTTGGTGTGCAGGAATTGGGATTGAGCTCGAGGGGGAGTGTTGAGATATCGAGCTCCACTCGTGATACGCCAGGGTGACCGTTGTATATTTATGTCACCGACTTGTCAGTTGCAGACGCGGTTGGTACACCGCCCATGAATAATAGCTACATGATAGCTATCCTTATCTACTCTAGTTCGTGGCTCAGTTAGTATGCCACCTTAGTTAGTTGAGTTTGGTTTGAGACCCATATATAGGGTTCTTCTATTTCTTTGTACTAGAGTTCTTTTGGCTTACACAACTAAGAAGAGGAAAACTGTTTTCAGCCTCCACCCTTGTGTGTCTTCCCCCATTGTGCAAGCAAGAAAGCTTCAAGCGAGACTCCTTCCTTCTCTCCCACAATCTTGACAGTTTTAGGGGAATATAATGGGACTATGCCTTATGGCCAGAGAGGTCGAGCTTTGCATCCCTCTCATTTCCCATTCTCCTTGAACCAAGTGCAGCATGAATCCGCCGCTTCGACCCTAACGTTTCTGCATAAAGTAGTTTGCCTGGGGTTCGACGCTAGCCGTTGTTCTAGGATTTTCACCATTAAGAAAACCCTGATTTAGGTCGGTCCTAAGTGGGAACAGCCAGAATACTTCTGCTACATGGCAGACTTGGAAAGACCTAGATCGCAAACCCCGTAACATTCCATTGGAGTGCTAGGCGGAGCTTTCTAGACCCTCTTTTCGATGGGCTGGTAAGACATGTCCTGAAAGGGAACAAGTGGACATGTTATAGTTGGTATCAGAGCGAACCAACGAAGAATCTATCTTTATAAGAAAACTTAATAAGAAGAAGTAAAGAAAATGTTACTGTTAGGAACTTTTCCTTACTTATCAATGCTGTCTTGGAGAGTCATGAAGCATGGAACAGATTCATGGTGTTCCAGGTCATGTTTATGACCGCGATGCGCGCTTCGGATTATCGAAGAAGGATCGATATGATGAACATCCTAGATCGCATCTACAATCCATCACCTCTGTACGTGGAACAAAGATGGATGGGTGATTCAGGAATCTATTACATAGCTGCCCACTGATTTGCGTACCTTCGAACCAACCTAAAGAGAATCAAGTGGTTGGAGGACCTAAAGATTGTGAAGCTGTTCATTTTTGTTGAGGCTTACGTAAACGCAATCTTACATGTCGGAGGTTGGAAGGTCAAGCTGAACACATATGTGTATGAGGAATTGACCCGCATAATCCCCACCGATAGGATCAAGGTGTTGGGACGCTACGAGAAGAATGGGTACCAAAGGAAAGGATACCCTAATCTTCCAATGACGTATCGATTCCTGAAGATCCATGACCCAAATCCATACTATTATCCAGTTCTCGTAGAAGCTGAATGTAACACAACCTTATTCTCCCCAAATTAATGTATCAGCTTGCTCTACCATCCCAAGAAATATTGTACTCTGAAAGGGCTGTGCCCATATGAATGAAATAAGACTTTTTTCTATCAATGATTGTCTTGTCTATGAGTATTGATAAAAATTTAAGTGATTAGGGTTCTTGGCTGAAAGCTGAGTTGGGCATAAAATGTAATGTAAGAATCATTCAGCCAATTGTTAACATTAACAATCTCGATGCTTAGGCACAACCCCAGATATAGATTCTTAGTCAGATCCCTACCCCAAGTATGGCCATGATTCAGGAGAAGAAGTTTCTTCTCAAGCAAATCAAGCCGCTAGAATTTGACGGGAAAGGAAGGACTATCCAAGCTGATGCTGAGATTTGGATCGAGTCCATGGAAGATTACTTTGAAGCGGTTGGTACTGCACCCGCTAACCAAGCAATGCTCACCACTGGTGGAAGCAATGGTGTAGAGACCAAGGAATCTCGAAAGGGTCTGTTACCTGGGAAAAGCTAAAAAAAGCTGTGCAAGGAAGATACTTACCACCTACGTACTGCACGCAGAAGATGAATGAGTTCTATGAGCTGAAACAGCTTGGTCTGACCCTTGACGTATACTACTCAAAGTTCATCTCTCTTTTGAAGTATGTGCCACAAATGGATATGACACAATAGGTGTTGAAGTTTTATGCCGGATTAAACCCACCTGTAAACACCCGCCTTGAATCAATGCGCCCAACAGATCTTCAGGACACATTGATTCGAGCTGTGCCCATAATTTAGGAGGTGTAGACTAGGCCAAGAAATATCAAGACTTGGTCTTATAATGATTAGAACAAAGGAGTATATAGGTCCCAAGAAAAGAGAGTTCAAGGTCAAAATCAGGGACAAAGGAAGAAAGCAAGGACCAACAATGTCAATAACTTTGTTCCTACCCAAGGTAATGGCCGCAATCTCCATTGCTTCCACTGCAACGAGCCCGGTCCTTTCAAAAGGCAATGTCCCAAACTTGGCAGAGGACAACGTTAAGGACCATTCCAAGGAACTACCTGTGGCCAAGGAGCCACCACCTGAGACAGAGGAAGAACCGCTTGTGTTTCCAACAGGGAAATGTGTGAAGAAAAAGACTCGACCATGGAAGCAGACTTTGAGAGGGCAATAGTCCATGCTACCCTTCACAAGAAAGGCCCAAATCACCAATTTTTGGTGAGTCAGACACCATCGGACTATCAAGGTAAAGGCTTCAAAACCTTGATTGATTGTGGCAGTAGGCATTCCTTTATCTCACCAGCTTGTGCAAGAATATTAGGAATAGCCACAATAGAAGCACCTACCTTGTTTGTGAAATTAGCAAATGGTCGTGAGGTCACTTGTACCAAGCAAACTGCTAAGGTGGAATTCTTTCTGGGAGGAAATTTGACTTCGGTCAGATTCAAGGTCATGAACTTAGGCATCCATGAGTGTTTGCTCGGAATGGATTGGCTTAAACGTAATGACGCACACATTCATTGTGGAAAGGGTCAAGTTTCCTTCTAAAACTCTGAAGGGGAAACTCAAGGAGAGGCTAGAAAGCCAAAAATTCAATTGGCCAAAGTATCTCGGATAATAAAGAGAGTTAGAAAGGGACTACCTGTACGCTTGATTAAGCTTAATAAGCTACATCAGAATCAGGAGTCTTGTGAAGAACCTTCATGGCTAAAAGAGTACGCAGACGTATCTCCTGAAGAGTTGACAAAACTTCCACCTCAAAGGAAAGTTGATCATGAGATCAAGCTAGTGCCAGGAGCTGCACCAATTGCAAAGAAGCCTTATAGAATGTCCATCCCGGAAGCAATTGAGATGATGGAGCAACTCAAGCAATTGTTAGATCAGGGCTATATGCGTCCTAGCAATTCACCATGGGGAGCTCCAGTGCTGTTCCAGAAAAAGAAAGATGGAACGCTTCAGCTGTGTATTGATTACAAAGGGTTGAATCAATCAACCATTAAGAACAAGTACCCTATTCCAAGAATAGATGAACTTATTGACCGTCTTCAAAGTGGGAAGATCTTCTCCAAGATTGATCTCAAGTCTGGATACTATTAGATAAGGATCAAGGAGGAAGATATTCCAAAGACGGCATTCAACACAAGATATGGACACTTTGAGTTCCTATCATGTCGTTCGGGCTGATAAATGCACCTGCCACCCTCAACAGGTTAATGCAAGATATCGTTAGGCCATATCTTGATGACTTTGTACTCGTCTTCTTCGATGATACCTTAGTCTACTCAAAACAGGAAGAAGATCATGAACCCCAGCTTCACATTGTCCTTGAGACAATGAGGACACACAAGCTTTATGCCAAGATGAAGAAGTGTGCATTCTTCAAATGTCAGATTGAATATCAGGGATTCATTGTGTTAGTAGAAGGAATCTTAGTGGATCCGACGAAAGTCAGAGATGTTGTAGAATGGCCAATACCCACAACTGTCAAAGAAATACACCATTTTCTTGGATTGATAGGATGGTATAGGGTCTTTATCAGAAACTATGCTTTGATTGCGGTGCCTCTGAGGGATCTATTGAAGAAGCAAACATCAATTGCATGGTCAACTGCCAAAAAATCTAGCTTTGATAGATTAAAGAAAATTTTGGTATCAACACCTATCCTGAAACTTCCGGACCTTGGTATGGAGTTCAAAGTAGTAACTGATTCTAGCATGCTTGCCTTACGATGTGTGCTTATGCAAGAAGGTCATCCTGTAGTATACTCTTCAAGAAAATTGAAGAGCCATGAGAAGAATTATACTACCCATGATCTAGAGTTATTAGTTGTCATCCATGCTCTCAAGATTTAGAGTCACTACCTACTGGGTAACAAGTTTACCCTAGTGATGGATCATAAAAGTCTCAAGTGGATCTTTACCCAAAGCGAACTCAACATGAGGCAACGTTAGTGGATTGAAGTGCTGGAGGAGTATGATTTTGAAATCAAATACTGGCCTCGAAAGGAGAATGTAGTTGCTAATACACTCAATCACAAGGCATTCCTTAATTCTCTAATCTTGCAAGATCCATCAACAGCTAGATCTCTAGCCACAAAGGTATCCATGCCAATCAATCCAATACTTGAGTTAGCTAGAGAAGAAGCATGCCATGATCCAACCTATCAAAAGATGCTAAGGGAGATCCCTATCAAGGATCAAGACCCAAAGCTACAGGCTAAGTATCAAGAATTCTCTATCAATAGTGGACTTGTCTACTATAGAATGAGATTATGTATACCGGCAAGCCAATCACTCAAGCAAAAGATACTTTGGGAAGCTCATGATTCCCTTTCTCATGCCAAGACCCTCAATTCAGTGAAAGAGCTACTATTGGAAGAGGCTTAAAGGTGATGTTCTCAAATATGTCACTGAGTGTTTGTCTTGTCAACATATTAAGGTCGAACATGTCAAAATGCCAAGAAAGTTGCAACCACTTGACATTCCCCAAATGAAATGGGAATTTATCAATATGGACTTTGTTGTTGGCCTACCCCAAGTTCAGGGAGGATACAACTCCATTATGGTTGTGGTGGATATGTTCACTAAGGTTGCACACCTTATTCCTGTTAAGACAAACTATAAAGCCTCAGACATTGCAAGGTTGTTCATCAAGGAGATATTCAAACTGTATGGGTTGCCCAAAAGAATCATTAGTGATAGTGATTCTCTCTTCACATCACACTTCTGGAGAGCTATCTTCGAAGCCATTGGGACTCAACTCTGTTTTAGCACAACTTACCATCCCCAAACCGATGGTCAAACGGAGCGAGTCAACCAAGTCATCGAGGATATGCTAAGGACACATTACTACCGTGAACTAAAAAGGTGGATTCAATACTTGCCACTAGTTGAGTTTTCCTACAATGCTTTGTATCAACAAAGCATTCAGATGACCCCTTTTCAAGCATTGTATGGGCATGACTGTCGAAGTCCTTTAAACTTCTCGAATCCAACCTTGAGGGTTGAAGCTTCAAGGAAGATGTTGGAAGATATGGATGACCAAATGAAGTCCATAGGACACGACATTCAAGCCACCAAGGATAGATAGAAGGCAGATGCAGATTTGAAATGTCAAGATAGAACCTTCGAGGAAGGAGACATGGTCTTCATTTGCGTATGCCCGAAGAAGAGTTCCCTATCTTTAGGTGAGTGCAAGAAGCTAAGTCCAAGGTACTCTGGACCCTACAAGATTCTCAAGTGCCTAGGACCCAATGCTTATAGACTACAACTCCTTGAGAACCTAAAGGTTCATAATGTATTTCATATCAGCCTACTGAAGAAGTATGTACCTAATCCTAGCCATGTACTTGATGATCAACAAGTTGTAATGCCTAGCCAAGGAGTTGTTGAGCTATGGCCTAATAGGATCTTAGATGTTAGGGAGAGACAATTGAGATCTAGAACCTTGAGAGAATGCCTCATCTAGTCGAAGGATTATCCCAAGGAGGATGCCACTTGGATGGATGAAAGCACTCTCAACCAACAATACCCCCAGTTCTTCTCGAGATGAGCACATCTTGATTCCTCCAAGGGGGAGAAAATGTAATATTTCTGCTCAAAAATATTGTTGAACTTGACTCCCCGCACGCCACGTAAAACCTGTGCAAGGTTATCTCCCACATCCTAATTATCGGTAGCTTAATCCGTACCCCGTATACGTAAAAATGAGGCCTCCGCATTGAGCAATTGAGGCCAGGGGTTCAAGACCGTATAGCCGCAGAAGAACACCCCTTTTGAAGGCGCAATTGGGATAATGATGAGATTTAAGTCAAGTTTTTTTATTATTATCCCTTCCCCCAGCCGATGCATGGTTGGAGGGGAGGGAGTGGCAGAAGGAGGTGAAGAGCTGGAGTGCATGGGGAGAGGAGAGAAGCATGAGAGCTCAATGTATGTATGTCGAGTCTCTCCCCCCTCCCCCCCGACCTATATAACCTCCCCCTTAGGCATTGGGGGGAGGCAAAAAATTTGATGGGAGAGGCTGCCATATTAAGGGCAATCAAAGAGGGAGTCTGGAGATCGAACGATTGCGTGCTGGAAGGCCTAGAGGGAGGAGGCTGCCGAGTATTGACGAGGGAGGGGAAAAGAAGATTTGGAGTGCCTGCTTTCGTGCATGCTGCCGCTGCCATAGCTATTATGCCGCCACCTCACGCGTGTTGCCACCCGTGGCTCCACGTTTTCCACCATCAAGACAATATCCGCCATTCGTCGTCATCTTTCCACCAAATTATTACCCCCCTCCCTCTTCCACATCAACTCTATTCAAAGTCAGAAGCTCTTTAGATATGGGTTAATAGTGAAGAGGATATGGGTTAATAGTGTGATATGTAGTTTATACATCTAGTCTTTAAACGAAGTATACTATTTAAATGGACAATAATCTAATTTTTAATTCATTTCAATGTGTAAAGCTATTTGCTAGAAATGCATTTATGCGTTCTTTATTTTGCATGTTTCATTAAAAGTATTAATGACTAAGTTCCTTTGTTGTGAGCATTTAGGACAAAAATATATCCTATATCCAACAATTTACCTTGCATGATTGAATTTCAACATTACCAAATAAAAATTAGGAAGGAAAACCTGGGCTTGGGGTGAGATATCCATGTGGATGCTAGGAGACGACCCTCCCATGACTGTGCCTTGGACTTTCTTAGGAGGCATCGCAATTGTAGTCTTTCCGTCGTGGAAGTAGCTTTACAACTCCTCTTTGGAATTCCACCGTCACTCCCTTTTTGCAATAACTTGCACCATCCATGAAAAGTAGTTTTAGAAGGCTCCCTCCTTGAAGTAGGGGTTTCGAAAGAAGGGGTGTTTCAAAATCTTTTGCGAATAAGACCCATTAAAGCCATGGGAAGGGCTTAATGGCCTTGTAAAGACTCGCACAAACGAGGAAAAAAAAAGGTGTGGAATCCTTACGAGGGCTTTTGAGTGGAAAAGGGAGGTGTCAAAAAAACCCTCAACACTCTCTTTTTCTTTTACGAGTGGGGAAGAAAAAAACAAAGCTCCAAGGGGGTATTTAGCATGGGGAAAGAAAAAGGCTAAGGGGGCCCTTAGGGGGATTTATACTCGCGGGGAGGCAAAGGACCCTTAAGGTCAAGCCTTTTTTTTAGGGGGGAAAAAAAAACCTGAGGAAGCCTTAAAGAGGAAATTTAAGGGGGTTTCAAGATGCCACAAAGGAAGGGGCTAAGGATGGTTTAAACATGGGGGGGGTTTCAAGAGACACATGAAGGGGGCTTGGAAGGTTTTAAGACACGGGGGGGGGGGGAGGGGGGCGTAGTTCTAAAAAAAGACATGGGAAGGGGCTAAGGGGGGAAAAGGGGGCTTATGAGGCCCCTTAGAAGGGAGATTGTGGGGGTAGTCCTAAGCCACGGGAAAGGGGGCCTATAGAGCCCCCCCCTTAGAAGCTTTAGAAGCTTTTGGAAGGAGGTTTGGGGGGCGGGGGGGGGGGGGGGGGGGGGGGGGGGGGAGGGGTAGAGGCCGTCCGTAGGAGGCATTCGGCGGTCTTCGTGGTAGTTGGTTTTCCCCCCCCCTTGCTCTTATGGTAGCGGCAACCTCTCTGTCTCGACAACAGAGTCTTGTCTTCACAGCGTCACGTCACTCTACCACAGGGTAGCCAGCGTAGAATTCCTCCTCCCTTCTCTCCCTCACGCACTCAAAGTATCTCCCCTCTCTTCTCCCCCTCACATATTCAGATAGCATCTTATGGTAGCACCTCCCTCTCTTACCCTTGCCCAGCATCCCGACTATTTCCTCCTTGCTGTCCCATAGCCACTAGTTTTTGTAGGGGGAGAGAGAGGTTCCTCCCTTCCCTACGCAGCAATAGTATGGCCATATCACACCTACGAGCTCCACCAAGGAGCTTTCACATACTTTCTATTCTCCTCCCCCCTCGAGCACGAGTGTCGGCTGGGGGGGGATAAGGGGAATAATAATTAAAAAATTTGTCATGATACTATTATTTATCCCAAATAAAATATCCTTTGTAGAGGCGGTTTATGCGTGAAGTTTGGGATGTTACATTCTCTCCCCATTGGAGAAATCGAGATGTCCTCATCTTGAGATAAGATGGGGATATTGATGGTTGAGAGTGCCTTCATCTATCCAAGTGGCATTCTCTTCGGGATAATCTTTCCACTGGACGAGGCATTCTCTCAAGGTTTCGGATCTCAATTGTCTCTCCCTAACATCTAAGATCGTGTCAGGCCTTAGCTCAAGGACTCCTTAACTAGGCATTACAATTTGTTGGTCGTCAAGTATATGGTTAGGATTAGGTACATATTTCTTCAATAGGCTGATATGGAATACATTGTGAACCTTTAGGTTCTTAGGGAGTTGAAATATATAAGCATTAGGTCCTAGGCATTTGAGGATCTTGTACCATCCACAATACCTTGGACTTAGCTTCCTGCAATCTCCAAAGGATAGGGAACTCTTTTTGGGCGTACACAAATGAAGACCATGTCTCCTTCTTTGAAGATTCTATCTTGATGCTTCAAATCCGTGTATGCATTCTGTCTATCCTTAGCAACTTGGATGTCCTAGCTTATTGACTTTATTCGGTCATCCATCTTTTCCAACATTTGCCTTGAAGCTTCAAACCTTAAGGTTGGATCTAAAAATTTTAGGGGACTTCGACAATCATGACCATACAATGCTTGGAAAGGGGTCATCTGAATGCTTTGTTGGTAAGAAGCATTGTAGGCAAATTCAACCAAAGGTAAGTATTGAATCCACCTCTTCAGCTCCCGACAACAGTATGCCCTAAGCATATCCTCGATGACTTGATTTACTCACTCAGTTTGGCCATCCGTTTGGGGATGGTAAGCGGTGCTAAAATAGAGTTGAGTCCCAATAGCTTCAAAGATATCTCTCCAGAAGTGTGATGTGAAGAGAGAATCACGATCACTAACGATTCTTCTGGGTAAACCATGTAGCTTGAATATCTCCTTGATAAATAATCTTGCAATGTCTAAGGCTTTATAGTTTGTCTTTACTGGAATAAGGTGTGCAACCTTAGTAAGCATGCCAACCACAACCATGATGGAGTTGTATCCTCCCTGGACTTGGGGTAGGCCTACAACAAAATCCATACTGATGAATTCCCATTTCATTTGGGGAATGTCAAGCGGTTGCAGTTTCCCTGGCATCTTGACATGTTCGGCTTTAATACGTTGACAAGACAAACACTCGGTGACATATTTGAGAATGTCACGTTTAAGCCTTTCCCAATGGTAGCTCTTCCTAACTGCATTAAGAGCCTTGGCATAACTAGGATGTCCTATGAAAGGGGAATCATGAGCTTCCCACAATATCTTCTGCTTAAGTGACTAGCTTGCTGGTATACACAGCCTTGTTCTATAGTAGACAAGCCCATATATAGAAAATTCATGATACTTAGCATGCAGCTTTTGATACTAATTTTTGATAGAGATCTCCCTTAGCATTGTTTGGTAGGTGGGGTCATGGCATGCATCCTCTCTAGCTAACACAAGTATAGGGTTGTTTGGAATAGATACTTTTGTAGCTAGAGATCTGGCTGTTGATGGATTCTGCAAGATTAGGGAATTAAGGAATGCCTTGCGACTAAGTGCATCGGCAACTACATTCTCTTTTCCTGGTCGATACTTGATTTCAAAGTCATATTCCTCCAATACTTCAATCCACTAACGTTGCCTCATGTTGAGCTCGTTCTGGGTAAAGATCCATTTGAGACTCTTATGGTCAGTTACTAGTGTAAACTTGTTACCCAACAGGTAGTGTCTCCAAAGATTTAGAGCGTGGATGACAGCTAGCAATTCTAGATCATGTGTAGCATAGTTCTTCTCATGACTCTTCAATTTTCTTGAAGAGTATGCTACAGGATGACCTTCCTGCATGAGCACACATCCCAAGGCAAGTGTGCTAGCATCAATTACTAGCTCGAACTCCTTATTGAGGTCGAGAAGTTTTAGGATAGGTGTTGATACCAAACTTTACTTCAATCTGTCGAAGCTATTTTGTTTGGGAGTTGACCATGCAATGGAAGTTTGCATATTCAGTAAGTTTGTCAGAGGTGCTGCAATCAAAGCATAGTTTTTTATGAAGACCCTATACCATCTTGTCAATCCCAAAAAGCTACGTATTTCTTTAACAGATGTTGGTATGGTCCATTCTAGCACATCTTTGACCTTGGCTAGGTCCATTGAGATTCCTTCTGCTGATACTATGAATCCCAGATATTCAATCTGACACTTGAAGAATGCACACTTCTTCATTTTAGCATACAGCTTATGTGCCCTCATTGTCTCAAGGACAATCCGAAGTTGGGGTTCATGATCTTCTTCCTGTTTAGAATAGATTAAAGTGTCGTCGAAGAAGACAAGCACGAAATCATCAAGATATGACCTAAAGATATCCTGCATTAACCTATTGAAGGTGGCGGGTGCATTCGTAAGTCCGAATGACATAACTAGGAACTCAAAGTGCCCATATCTTGTATTGAAGGATATCTTTGGGATATCTTCCTCCTTGATCCTTATTTGATACTAACCTGACCTAAGATCAATCTTGGAGAAGATCTTTGCACCCTGAAGGCGATCAAGAAGCTTAGCTATTCTAGGAATAGGGTACTTTTTCTTGACCGTTGATTGATTCAACCCTCGGTAATCAATACATAGTCGAAGTGTTCCATCTTTCTTTTTCTGGAACAGTACTAGAGCTCCCCATGGTAAACTACTAGGATGGATGTAGCCCTGATCTAGCAGTTGCTTGAGTTGTTCCTTCAGCTCAATTGCTTCTTGTATAGACATTCTATAAGGTCTTTTTGCAATTGGCGCAGCTCCTGGTACTAACTTAATCTCATGATCCACTTCTCTTTGAGGCGAGAGTTCTGTCAACTCTTCAGGGAATACGTCCATGTATTCCTTTAGCCAAGAAGGTCCTTCACTAGACTCTTGCTTCTGATCTAACTTGTTGAGCTTAATTAAGTAGATAGGTAATCCTTTTCTGACTCCTTTTATGATCTGAGATACTTTGGCCAATTGGATTCTTGGCACTCCAACCTCACCTTGAGTTGTGACTAATTCCCTTTTAGAGTTTCGAAAGGAAACTTGACCCTTTCCACAATGAATGTGGGCGTCATTAGGCTGAAGCCAATCCATTCTGAGTAGACACTCGTGGATACCTAAATTCATGACTCTGAATTTGACCGAAGTCTTCTTTCCTCCCAGAAAGAGTTCCACCTTAGCATATTGCCTGGTACAAGTAACATCATTACCATTTGTCAATTCCACAAGCAAGGTAGGTGCTTCTATTGTGGCTATTCCTAATCTTTTTGCACATGTTGGTGAGATAAAGGAATGTGTATTGCCACAATCAATCAAGGTCTTGAAACTTTTACCTTGATAGTCCGACGGTGTCTGAATCATTGAGAACTGGCGATTCGGCCCTTTCTTGTGTAAAGCGGCAAGGACTGTCGCCCTTTCGAACTTTGCTTCCATGGTCGGATCTTCTTCTTCCTCTTCTTCGCACAATTGCCTATTGGCAACGCAGGCGGTTCTTCCTATGCCTCGGGTAGCAGCTCCTTGATGACGGCCCGTTCCTTGGAAAAGTTCCTTCGCGATGTCCTCCATCAAGCTTGGGACATTGCCTCTTGAAGTGACCGGATTTGTTGTAGTGGAAACAATGGAGATTTCGGCCATTACTTTGAGTAGGAAAAAAGTTGTTGACATTGTTAGTCCTTGCTTTCTTTCTTTGTCCCTGATTATGACCTTGAACTCTCTTCATTTGTGGTTTGAATGCTCCTCTGTTCGGGTCATTATAAGACCAAGCTTTGTTACCCCTTGGTATAGCCTGCACTTGCTAAATTATAGGCGCATCTCGAATGAGTGCGTCCTAAAGATCTGATGGACGCATAGATTCGAGACGGATATTTACTGGTGGATTTAAACCCACACAAAACTTGGACACCTACTACGTCATGTCCATCTGTGGTGCATACTTAAGAAGTGAGACAAATTTAGAATAGTATGTGTCAAGAGTGATTCCTAGCTATTTTAGTTCGTAGAACTCATTCATTTCTGCGTGCGGTATGCAAGTGGTAAGTATCTTCCCTGCACGGCTTTCTTCAGCTTCTCCTAGGTAAAGGATCCCTCCGTGATCCCTTGATCCCTGCACCATTGCTTCCACCAAAGCCTGGCTTCGCCGGTGAGCTTTAGCTTGGCGAGCATAGCTTGATTGGCGGGTGCAGTACCGGCTGCTTCGAAGTAATCCTCCATGGATTCAATCCAAATTTCAGCATGAGCTTGGACGGACCTGCCTCTCCTGTCAAACTCGGGCGGCTTGATCTACTTGAGAATAAACTTCTTCTCCTGGATTACAGCAGTATTTGATGTAGGAGGCGAACTAGGAACCCGTACCTAGGGTTGTGCCTGGATAAAGGTTTCTTAACATTATTATACGATAATCGTTATTGATTTAAATTACATCTTCAATTCTGCTATCACGTAAGCAATGTAGCTACTTAGCTTTTTATCAATTCTCATGCTCAATCAAACATTGATAAAAGGAAGTCTTATTTGTATTTATATGGGCATAGCCCTTTCGGAATACAACGTTTCTTGTGATGATAAGCCAACTGTTACATTTAGTTTGGGGAAAACAATGTTGTATTACATTTATCTACAGGAACTGTATAATAGTATAGTTTCCGGTCATGGATCTTCAGGAATCCGTAATAAGTCATTGAAAGTTCAGGCTATCCTTTCTGTTGGAATCCATTCTTTTCATGGCACCCCAACACTTTAATCCTGTAGCAGGGACTACACCGGTTACTTCCTCATATACATATGAGTTCATCTCAACCCTCCGACCTCGAATATGTAAAGTTGAGTTTACATGAGCTTCCACAAAAATGAATAGCTTCACGACTTTCACGTCTTCCAACCACTTGATCCTCTTTAGGTTGGTTTGTAGGTAAGTAAACCAGTGGGGGGCTATATAGTAGATTCCTGAAGCACCCATCCATCTTCGTTCCATGTACAAAGGTGATGGATTATAGATTTGCTCTAGGATGTTCATCATCTCAACCCTTTGTTGATAATGCGGAGAATGCATTGCAGTCATAAACATGATTCGAAATACTAAAAACTTGTTCCACACTTTGTAATTCTGCAATATAGAATTGAAGGTAAGGAAGTGTTTGGAACATCAACATTTGCTTCACTTCAACTTATTAAGATTTCATAAAAATAATTCCGTTGTTGGTCAGCTCTGATACCAACTATAACGTGTCCACTTGTATCTTCAAGACATGTCTTAGCAGTCCATCGGAAAGGATGTCTAAAAAGCTCCGCTCGGCTCTCCCATGGAGTATTACGGGGTTTGCAGTCTAGGGCTTTCCACGTCTACCACGCAGAAAAAGTATTCCGACCATTCCCACTTAGGATCGACCTGAATTAGGGTTTTATTTATTGGTCATTTTCTAACGGCAACTAGCATCGAACCCAAGCGAACGACTTTACGCAGAAACGCCCAGTCCAAAGCAGATTGACGCTGCACTTGGTTCAAGGAGAATGGGAAACGAGAGGGATGCAAGCTCAACCTCTCTGCCATAAGGCATAGTCCCATTCCGTTCTCCTAAAACAGCGTAAATCGGAATCAATCATAAATCTAGGTCAACGCTTTTGTTATTCGTGCTCTTTGATGATCTTCCTACTGTCCACAGTGATTTGAGAAAAGTTTTCGGCCAACCGGGACCACCCATCCGTAGGACGGACCTATGGCCCATGCTCCACACTTTCTTCGGGTTGTTTTAGTTATTTAATTACCTAACGCATTAGTTGGACATGTAACAATCAGCTTCTTTCATTAACCCGTTAGGCACTGGTTCTTTCACATAATCTTATCACTTGACATAGAAAAACAATAGCAGACAAGTTCCTTATTAACATATTATCATATTTATCTTTGAGATACAAAGAGTCTAGCCGTAGGCTTATCCACAATCCGCCCAAAGGCTATCCAGCAATCCATAGGGATCACTAATCCAAGTTTCTGCCCATAAACTAGTATGCAAGCCTCGAGATCCAATCCCGAGTCACGTTAGCCTCTTGTGCAGGGCCCGGAAGGCGAGGGATCTATGGCGAGAGCCCCCCTGGCACCCAAGCGTTATCCTGCTCCAAGTAGCGCCCAACGGAGGGACCTCTAGCAGTGGGTTTGGTCCACTTTCCCGGCGCGGTCAACAACCCCCTTGGTTAGGGTTAGGCAGGCAGTCGGGGATAATTGAAGCTGCCTCTCCCTTCAGGCCTTCAACTTGAAGTATAGATATCCATTTATCTTTTAATTCATTGATCAAACAAAGCCAAACAGTGCCCTAAAATTTGTAGCAAGCACAAACATTTCCATTGATCGTTTTTGTTTGCAAACTACTAAGGAATGAGTCCTTCCTTTCAAATGCGTCAGCACACTCGATCCAAGATGACTTGCAATTTAGCAAGATCCCCTATATCCTGGGTTAGGGCGTACCCTAATAACCCGACCTGGTCAAACCTTAAGTTCATCAGTTATTTCAGTTTATCGACTGGTCTTTAGTTTCCAATCAATCTTCTTTATTCAAGAAAGATACTAAATTAGGATGATTATTCATCTTCTTGCAAGATAACTTGCGTAAGGACTTGCCATCCTCGTTGTGAGAATTTGGCCATTCCCTTGTGATCCAATCACAAGATCATATGACTCCACACTTGTTGCACAAGTATCACATTGAATGGAGTCACGAAACAATCTGTTCGTGATTACATTAGGCTCACGTCATTAGACCTAGGGTTCGAAGTTCCATCTTGTAAGATTCTTAGGGACAAACCCTAGTTCACCTTCCAAATATGTCACACTATCCCTACATTCCAGCGAAACTGGGCAAGTATTTAAGATATAGGAATTTCAATTTTAGCAATACGTATGATTAGGTCACGTATTAATTTCCTAGTGAATTTCTTGGAATTTAACTTGTTCCAAACGAGTACTCCACGATTTAGGTGTTTTAGATTTATGCCAATTTGTTTAACTCTAGAAGATAATTTCGAGATCATGTCCACATGACTCGTTGTCTATGCGTAAATTTATTTTTCAACCTTAACTTATCGGTTTGAGGTGAGCAGGCATAGGTTAGGTTAATTCCAACTAATCTTCCTTTACTTTGCGAACAAAATTCATGCTAAACAAGCAACCTTTTACTTGATAATTTATGCAGTTGACAAATGATAATTTCGTAGACTTTATGCATCGTAAGAATCATTTCATACTTTGCACTTTCCATGATGATTCATTGTGAAGAGGATATGGGTTAATAGTACGATATGTAGTTTATAAATCTAGTCTTTAAATGAAGTATACTATTTTAATGGAAAATAATCTAATTTTTAATTCATTTCAATGCGTAAAGCTATTTGCTAGAAATGCATTTATGCTTTCTTTATTTTGTATGTTTCATGAAAAGTATTAATGACTAAGTTCCTTCATCGTGAGCATTTAGGACAAAAATATATCCTATATCCAACAATTTACCTTGCGTGATTGAATTTCAACATTACCAAATAATAATTAGGAAGGAAAATCTGGGCTTAGGGTGAGATGTCCACGTGGATGCCAGGAGACAAGAACCTCCTGCAACTGCACCTTGGACTTTCTTAGGAGGCATCGCAATTGTAGTCTTTCCCTCGTGGAAGTAGCTTTACAACTCCTCTTTGGAATTCCACCGTCGCTCCCTTTTTGCAATAACTTGCACCGTCTGTGGAAAGTAGTTTTAGAAGGCTCCCTCCTTGAAGTAGGGGTTTCGAAAGAAGGGGTGTTTCAAAATCTTTTGCAGATAAGACCCATTAAAGCCATGGGAAGGGCTTAATGGCCTTGTAAAGACTCGCACAAACGGGGAAAAAAAAAGGTGTGGAATCCCTTACGAGGGCTTTTGAGTGGGAAAGGTAGGTGTTAAAAAAACCCTCAACACTCTGTTTTTCTTTTACGAGTGGGGGAAAAAAAAAAAGCTCCAAGGGGGTATTTAGCATGGGGAAAGAAAAAGGCTAAGGAGGCCCTTAGGGGGATTTATACTCGTGGGGAGGCAAAGGACCCTTAAGGTCAAGCTTTTTTTTTACGGGTACAAAAAACCCCGAGGAAGCCTTAAAGAGGAATTTTAAGGGGGTTTCAAGATGCCACAAAGGAAGGGGGCTAAGGAAGGTTTAAATACGGGGGGGATAGTTTTAAAAAAAGACATGGGAAGGGTCTAAGGGGGGAAAAGGGGGCTTATGAGGCCCCTTAGAAGGGAGTTTGTGGGGGTAGTCCTAAGCCAAGGGAAAGGGGGCCTATAGAGCCCCCCCTTAGAAGATTTGGAAGCTTCTGGAAGGAGGTACGTGGGGGGGGTGTAGAGGCCGTCGGCTGGAGGCATTCGGCGATCTTCACGGTAGCTGGTTCCCCCCCCTCGCTCTTATGGCAGCGGCAACCTCTCTGTCTCAACGACAGAGTCTCGTCTTTGCAGCATCGTGTCACTCTACCATAGGGCGGCCAGCGGAGAATTCCACCTCCCTTCTCTCCCTCACGCACTCAGAGTATCTCCCCTCTCTTCTCCCCCTCACGTATTCAGATAGCATCTTATGGTAGTGCCTCCCTTTGTTACCCTTGCCCAGCGTTCCAACTGTTTCCTCCCTGCTCCCCAATAGCCACTAGTTTTTATAGGGGGAGGGAGAGGTTCCTCCCTCCCCTACGCGGCAGCAGCATGGCCATATCACACCTGCGAGCTCTACCAAGGAGCTTTCGCATACTTTCTATTCCCCTCCCCCCTCTAGCACAACTGTCGGCTGGGGGGGGGGATAAGGGGAATAATAAAAATAATAATTTGTCATGATACTATTATTTATCCCAAATAAAATATCCTTTGTAGAGGCGGTTTACGCGTGAAGTTCGGGATTTTACAGAAGAGAGAGTTTAAAAGTTAGAACCAAGATAACGGTTACATTATGTTGTTCTTTGTGTTGCTAAGAAGTTGAGAAAGCCATGTATACTTATATTAAAAGCTTCATGACTAGTTAGTTACATGCTTTCAAAAGTGTGGAAGCACCTTGTCAAAAGTGAGACCTTGTGAGTTGAAAGTGTCTAAGAGTTGAGGTGTCGTTGAAGGTAATCCAAGGGCTTCTCCTTGCCATCTTTGTTTGAAGCCCAAAGGGTTTACCTATAAGAAATCATCTAGATAACATGTGTTCGAAGGATATTAAGAAATACCCTTCCTTTACATTCTATAAGGCTTTAAAATAACCCCTTTTACTTTACTGAACTTATGATTTTTTTCGAATGGTAATTTGAAAACTTATTTTATAAATATAATCTTGTAAATTTTACTAAATATAATACATTTTCTTTTGAACTCAGGTGGTATCTTATATGTTCTATAAGGTAGACTCCCCGGAGCTTGAAGTTGCAAGGGATTGTGATACTAATGCTCTTATTATGGGACCCTTCAGTGGAGAGCTTAGTTGTATTGGATGGAGACCTCAAATATGAAGATGAGATTATATTTCATATGATGAATTACATTTTATTTACTAAAATTTCCCCAAATAAGAATTGGACAATGAGTAATCCTCCAAGAGTGGTAGATATAAAATTCATCATGGAGTGAATTATAGTGTAGACATGTCATTACATTACAACAGAATCAAAGTAGATATGTTGCTACCTTCATCATATAATAGCAAAAACTGAGAAAAAATATGAAGAGAATAAATTGCAAGAGCATATACAAAATATAATGTTTTCACATTGTGTATGTTAGCCTGTCTATGTTAGTTATGTCACTTTGTCATCTCATGTGTCATCCCCCCGGTTATGAGCTACTTTTAGAGTTAGATGGAGACATAGGAGCTTTGACAATTTAACTGCATTTTCTTTATTTGTTGACTTCATATATGCATTCCTAGACCAATCAATGCTTTCTATAGTCTGCCTACACATGTCGGATAGTCATTGTTATCTGGGACTTTCTCGACATCACTAGTCCTATGTTTTGGAATTTTTCTTTAGTAACTAGTATTAAATGCTAATGGGCTAGCATTTATGGTCCCTATAGGAGCAAATCAGCTAGTTTTTTAGTGATTTGGCTATTTATAGCCATCCCCTCCCACTTGGCAGACACACACACTCTTCAGTCTTCAATCTTCCCTTTACAGGTGCACACTTGGACTCTCTATGCTTGGTGTTGCCATTATCATCATATTGATTTGGTTCCCTCACTGACGCTTTGGGTTGTGTACAAGGATTGATTAGTTCATCATCATTATAATAGCATTCTTCTTGAGTCGGTATACTATTCTTCCTTCATCTTTTACATCCTCTCTCTTCCTCTCTCTCTCTCTGCTTCTCTCTATGTTTGTGTTTCTCATCCATTGTGCACTCTCACATGGTATCATTGCCTAAAAGAGAAAAAGAGCCTGGAGATTTCTTGTAGATGAATGGAGTTTCATCATGGAGGAGTAGCCTAGATATTCACAATGTGGATTTTTAGCTTGTATTTACTACCTTTACAACCTCTATAGGTGCTCGAGGGCCTAGTCCACTCTTCCAATGGTCAGGCTACATCATCCAAGAGTAGGTGACCTTGTCTAGTCATCATCAAATTGTCCTAGCTTTTCGCATTTGGGAGAAAACAAAAATTTTTGTTTTACAATTGCAAAGATGCAATGAAAAAATATTTTGTAGGTGTTTACAAATATGCATATTGGTTTCATCATCTCTGTGTAAGAGAAATTCTCTATATAATGAGACCATAGATAGTGTGGGTGCATTTAAAAATATTTTATTTTTCTATGTAAACCTTCTCTTAGAATCATGCAAGGTGTACATAGCTTTTGATGAGTAGTTTAAGCCTTCTATAGGAATCGATTTTTATAAAGGCTTGCACATTTCTAAAAAATGAGAGTGATCTAGTTTTGCCTTAGGATATTCCTTTCAAGAACTAATTCTCTTTGGAAATATTTATATACAATAATTCTAGCATTAGGCTTAGATAGATTCAGAGGTGTGCCATATGACATTAAAAGATACCTTGGAGTGGTATATAAGAATCTTCTCATATTTAAGGAAATGGTGCCAAGCATACAAGAAAGTCAACATGAGGACAAGGGAATATGATGTCACCTTCTACAAAAAATTAAAAGTTGTTTGTCACTTGGAGCCAAGATCTTTGAAAATGCATGCATTTTTTATTTCATGTTTCATTAAAAATGCATGCATGGAAAAATGTTTGGACCACCAAAGAACTAAAAGACAACTATATATTTGTGTAGGAAAGGATTTGTAACAAAGGCCATATTCATAATGGTGGAGATTTGAGACTTTGTAATTATTGGCTATCTATTTCAACCCAAGCATGAACATAGAGAAATCAAGATGCTCTCTTGATACCCCTTCCACAATGCTTATGCAATGTCAACTTGCACCAAGCAAATTAATGTCAAGTAAGACCAATAAATGATCATGAATCTTGAAAAAGAGAAAGATAAGTGTTGTTGCCCACAATTCTTCGTTTGGGCTACCTATTTCAGCCCACTTTCTTCACATAATCAAGTCAAGAAGGATTCTTGACACACCTCTCTTCAAGCTTCTACAATGGTAGCTTGTTGTAAGCTTCCAAGAGCAAGAATGATCCCCTTGATGAGACAATATGAATTTCAACCCTGCAGATTATAGGTTTGGAT
Source organism: Lygodium microphyllum (assembly GCF_053477565.2). Classification (NCBI taxonomy): domain Eukaryota; kingdom Viridiplantae; phylum Streptophyta; class Polypodiopsida; order Schizaeales; family Lygodiaceae; genus Lygodium; species Lygodium microphyllum. The sequence continues at coordinate 77,125,446 of NC_141141.1, forward strand.
AGCCAATAGCAATCCTCATTCAACTCTTGAAGGACTCAAGAGATTAAATTTGATGCCTCTCTTGACATGGGAGTACAAACTCAACGTATAGAAGAATTAATAGATCCAGAATAAACCTTCTTCCAAAATCATAAGAGAGCTCTAATGAGTGTGGGTTGCTACCCTTAAATACATAGTTTAGTCGTGTTTAACATAGCCAAGAGTGGCCTTCCATTTTTGTAAATGCATGGAAAGAGTAGCACTTACATGTCAAAAGGAGTCTTCTGCAGTTACTTGTGGTTGCATGGCTTGAGCTTTCCCCTTTGTGTGGTGGCTTGGACACCTCAAACACTCCTCCATCCAGGGTGCCTTGTTTAGCCCAAAAAATGCGGTGGAAAAAACGGGCTATTTGCTACCCTCTTGTCTCTCACTTGACTAGTTCATGGATATCATAAGTCAAAATCATAAGTCACACAAGTGATAATGCAAGACATATACAATCTCCTATGGTCAAAGACACATTCAACTTCATGAACTTTGGTGGTTTTTCTCTATAATAAACTTGTGAGTCCTGTTTTTGAAGTAACTACATCCTGACACATGTAGTCACGATCACAATCAAGCCATATAATTGCCCAAAATCACTTATATCACTCTTATATCATGACATATGTAACATGACTTACAGAACTTTATTTTTCTCAAATAGTGAATGTACTCTTAGAGAGGAAAGGATTCAAACTAGAAGTCATCACATATTGCCAATTAACAAAGTTGAATGTTTCTTCTAAAACAATGAATGATTTATAAAGCATACTTCATGACCTATGGAGTAGACTTAAGTGAGTTAGTCTCATCGAAGCATCAAAGACACCTTACAACTTGTCCTTACGAAGAGCTAGCAAGATCAACATGTAGACAATCAAATTGTAATTTTGACATCGTGAGCCTAGAACCCCATGACAGCAGTGATGTCAAAAAAAATTCGACTTTGAAATTTCAAAGGGATGGTTCAGATTACAGCATATTTCAATATTTTAAAAATTATTAAACTCTAGGGAATATTTATGATGTTAGAGATGATTTAAGGGAGGAAGAGTATCTTTTGTAAAAGAATATTTATGATGTTAGAGATGATTTAAGGGAGGAAGAATATCTTTTGTAAATGAATTGAACTTTAAATAAAAGTGTAAAACTTATTTCTAAAAGAAAATATACAGAATGGCATGGGAAAAATATAAAAAACTTTGATTTTTAAAAAGCTAAGGCTTTTAAAAGCCTTTAGGAGAGATTGGTGAAAGGGTGATGATGGTGGCCATGCGAGAAATGTGTCATCTTATCAGCATAAGAGAGCATGAGGGAGCATACATTAGGGAGACCCTTCATCTAATGTGGACTAGGTTTCGATTTACCTAATGTAATGGAGAGTCTAGCCCTCAATGTCTTTTACTTGGAGCTATGATAGTTGGACCTATGTGTTTTCTTATTTCACGCTATGTTGCATGCCTATATGATATTAGGGCTATGTTTGTATCATGTTGGTTATGGAGAGAGCAAGCCAATGTGTTACCATGATTCGAGAAGCTGATCGTTATGAGGAGAGTTGAAAGTAGGATGGCTTGCTAGAGAGTACTTGAGTAATTTGATTGTTCATTACAACATGGAAAACTATAAATGAGAGTGCTTTGATCAAAGATGAGATAGTGCCATTTCAAAATATTCTTGAGAAGAAGGCCAACTAATCAGGAGTTTGGGTAAAGTGTTGTGCACGTTTATTGATACAATGAGGTACTTCTTGCTTCAAGGGATATGAAATATGTAAGGATAAACCGAGGTACAAGTAAGTCTCAAAGGGTGCCTTGCTGAAGAAAGTGGAAGTTGAAGCTAAAATTGAGAGTCTTTTATGACAAGTGGCTTGCTCAAGAGAAAGACATAGTTTATGTAGATAGAGAAGTTGATCACTAACTCCTAGGATTGATAATTAGAAGATAAGATAAAAAGAATGTAGGATGTTAGATGAGTTAATGCTCCCCAAATGACAATTTAGACTCCAACGACTAAAAGCAATAACATTGTGTGATGCATGTAATTTTGATTGGTGATAGTAGTTCTGAAAGGAGTCTAAAAGCTAGAGTAGGCATCCATAATGAATATCTCAAGAATAAAAAACAACACTTTAGCTAGAGTAGACACCATCATGAAGGTAGTGATGGGTGCATTTCACAACCTTTTTTTTTTTCCATGTGAATCTCCTCTTAGAAATCACGCAAGGTGTATATAGCTTCTAGGTACATAGTTTAAGTCTTATATAGGAGCCATTGTTTATAAAGGCTTGTAAATTTCTACCAAATAAAAGTGATCTACTTCTCCCTTAGAAAACTCATTTCCAAAAGTAATCCTCTTTGTGAATATTTATCTACAATAATTCTACCAATTGGGCTTCGATAGATTCAGAGGTGAGCCACATGGCATTAAAAAACCTTGGAGGAGTGGTGCATAAGAGTCTTCTCACATTTAAAGAAATGGTGCCAATCATACAAGAAAGTCAACATGAGGGCAAGGGGATATAATGACACCTTCTGCAAAAGATTCAAAGAAATTAGTCATTCGCAGCCAAGATCTTAAAAAATGAAAGGAGGAGGTGGAGCCAAGATTGAACACACATATCTAAAAAGTATTCCGGTAACTTTTCCATGCAGTGTATACATTTGATTTTTTTTTTCTTATCTCTCATATTTTCTCATTTCATGCATCTCACATTTCCTAGCATTTTATTAAATTAACTATGATGCTCTTCCTTTTAAGATTTGGAGCTTCATAAATGGTACATGCATGAAAAATTCTTTCAACACCAAATGAAGAAAATACAATAATATATTTGTGTACAAAGATATTTGTAACAAAGGCAACATTTATAATAGTAAAGATTTGAGACTGTTCTCAATTATTATTCAAGGCATCTTCTTCCATGAATCTCTCTCCAAAGCAAAGCTTATTCTTCTCAAAACCTCTCCCTCCACTTCATCACACATGCTATCTCCCTCTTCCTCAACTCCAATTCATCTTCCAACTTCATTACCCTCCTTATCTTGCACTTTATCATACCCCTATCCTCTCCTACTCTTGTCCACATCCTTTCTCATTCTCCATCCCTCCATTATCCCCTTCCTTCCTATCCCACTATCCCAAACTCCTCCATATTATCATCCTCTCCACCCATCTTCCTCTTTCTATTCCTATACCATTACAATCATTATTTCTCCCCTTATGTATGCATCTTCCCCACTATTTTGGGTTGGGATGCAACTTCAAATATTATTTAATTCAATTATCTACTTCATATTTTACCACACTCTTTCCTCTCTTTCCCTTTTACATCATCATCTCTATACTCATGTGTGTAAAAACTGCCCTAGTCCACTTTGAGTGCTAGGTGGTGCCCCTTTTTGCATCTTTTAATGTGAGGAGGTTGATCCCATTTTTGTAGACTTGGCTACAAATAATCATTATTTCCCTCATTTATTGGTGCCCCTACTAGGCCTTTCTTTCAAGATCTCTATATTCTTGCAAAAAGTAAAACTCTATCACTACGGCTCCTTGGGGTGGATTCTTCAATGCAAGATGGGCCTTCCCAAATACCAACAATGGGGTCAATAGAGAACGAGAGAGGACAATCTCCAAACACTAAAACTTGAAAATAAGTGAAGACTATCAATTGGAAAAATCCATCTCTTCTAAATACTAATGGGCTAAAAAAATTTGTAGTAAAATTTTGTCTAAAAGGTCCTCTAGCCATAGTATTAGAGAAGGCTCTATGCTTGAAGACCTCATACACCATTGGACATATCCTATATATTCTTTATCAAGAATTTAAGGGAAGATTGGATGACCTCAACAATATCTCCTTGGTCACTCGTCTTAGGTTGGTGAATGAAGTAAGAATCCACACTTTTCACTTTAGCTTCTACATTACATCAAGGAAAACACATTGGTTTATCCATCCAACTAGCTAGAGGTCTATGCAATAACTTTTGCCTCTCCTAGAAAGTGGAATTCTGATTTCATTTGAGAAATTCTTAAAGCCTAGGGTTGAAGTGTGGAGATTAAATCTTTCCTTTGATAATTTGGTGAAAGAGTACCCTTATCTTGAGTTCATTTTATTGGTTGGTCATACCTTTGGTGAATCCATCTAGACCCTACTATTTTTTATGATGATTATACCTCACAATCAAAATTTGAGATTGACGATATTGACAAAGAAGATGAACAAAGTGATGAAGATGATGGTACCTATGATATCATGGATGAGAGTGATATTCCTAGAGTAATAGGATACTACTAACTTGTACTTATTGATTGTTTCATTCATTGACTTTTAGTTTGTGATCCCTTGTATTAGAGATGGAAATTGGTGGTACAAGGAATCAACTGTTTAGAGAAAACATACCATTAGTGCCTTCTTTTCTTCAATCACTTTATATTATATTTAGTAGAGAATTTCATTTTCAAACTATTTAGGCCAAAAAGATTAGCTCAGATTAATGCTTTGATGCAACCATTTATTATTCCCATCATTCACTATTAAAATTTGTTTGATATCATGATCTTCATCTTGCAATAGACCACTTTGTGAGAATATAATATTCATTTAACTTCTTCATCCTTTCTTAGTATGAACAATAATCTTCTTGTAATCATGTCATTTCCAAGTTTCTTTGGTTGCCCAAGGGAGAGTGCTACTAATTTTATGGATAGCTTGGAAATGGCTTTTGTTCTCTCAAGTAGGGATGATGAGGCTACAAATCTTCATGGCCTACCATTGGTTCATAAAAAAGAAGCAAGGGTTTGGGTGATTAAATTAAAGCCATCTTGTAATAATCTCATTTTCAAGTTTGTTTGGTTGCCCAAGGAGAGTGCTATTGATTTCATAGATAGCTTGGAAATGGCTTTGCTGATCTTTGGAAGGAATAATGAGGCTACAAAGCTTCATGGCCTACCATTGGTTCTTAAAGAAGAAGAAAGGGCTTGGTATCATGCCATGGGTGATTAAACTAAAGCCACATGGAAGACCCTCAAGAATGCATTTCTTCTCCAATATGGTGGAGGTTATGCTCCTCCAGATTTATGGAGAGAGCTTTCAAAACTATGCCAACGTTTTCTTGAAGATTATACTAATTATGAATCTAATTTTGTGAGAATTTGGGCAAGATGGTCTCCTACCCTATCCAATTAAGAGAGAGGTCCTAATTTTCTTAAGAAAGAAATATTTATGGCAAGCCTTTTTTCTCTTCTCCGAGAGAAGGCCAAAAGATAAGTTTTTGATACATTTGAAGAGGCATTGGAAGTGGCAAGAGCTAAGGATTGAAAATTGAGATTTCAATCTCAAGTGTCAATGGTTGAGTATGTGCAATCAAAACCCATACCTTCCCAACTTGTCATTGTTCAACCACTACCACCACCTACTATTCCCATGAATTCTCGCATGGGGGATCATAAACAAAAACTACCAGAAAGAGGAACTAGTCAAGGAGATAATCTTTCAATCAATTTGGTGTAGGATGTTAGGGATCCATAATAATGGCCTCTGGCAGTAGCTGTGGGTGGAAATAACCAAACTCCAAGGAGTCCCAGAAGGGAATATTTTTGCTACAGTTGTGGTGAAGAGGGGCATGGTATGTATTTTTGCCCTTATCCAAGAAGAACCACAAGAGATGCCCCACCTAGACCATGCCAAAAACAAGCTACACCTCCTAGAGAAAGACCTTCCATTGTCGCACGAAATATAGGTAGGAGTTCAGGAAAGTTGCTCATCACATGGAAGCTATACGAGATGGGAGCAAAGGATTCTTAAAAGTAGACGTCAACTCAAAGAAAATACATAGAAGAAGAAGTTTAGATACAAGGAGAATTCTCAAAGTAAGTTCATGAGCTAAGGGTAACTTTTGTTTGGATAAGAAGATGGATCCAACATATACTCAAGTCCTCCTCAAAACTCAAGTCACCAATTTGATACACTTCTCTAATTTAAGGTTGAAACATGAATGCAAGTTAAGTTGTAGTATCTACTCTCTTCATGAGTCTTTACCTTCAGAATATATTCATACTTACATTCTTCAGTTGTTAGCATAGCTTGACTCAATTATGCTCTCAATGATGGCGTGTTAAGAGGTTATTTAGAAGGTGCATCATGGGTAGCAACCCATAAAGGCCAAAGCATGTGGTAACAACTTGGTGAGTGAGAAGACAAAGAGTTGGCACAAGGAGTATCTATGGATGTGACGATGACTTCTATACTTCTTTGTTGTGTCAACACAATGATGTGCAAGGTGTTGCTGATGGTATGGCTAGTAGAAAGAAGCAGCATCAACATGTACAACTATAGTCTTGACAAGCATCTGGGTCCACACCTGTCTTGACCCTTTAGCGTAGGAAAAGTGCACTATTGCTAACTCTATAACAGGATTTGGACTGCGCCACCTCACATCTAGAATTAATGCATTTACATAAACTTGCCCTCGGCACAATTAGGATGTCGATTTCTGAAGTTGGTGCTCGTCTTATCCCTAGGCTTTGATGTCTTTTTCATCTTTCATAGCAACAAGCTCAGCTAGCTTATTGCTCACCAAGAAGGACACTATATTAGAGATGCCCAAAAAGGATAGACATCGATTGTTGAACTTTCTTAGAAGCTTCCTTATACAACTGTATTCAAGGCAACACCCTAGGCATTGCAGGATTCTTTCTTACTTTTCCTTGCAATAGCATCATCAAATCATCAACTAGCAAGGCAAAGACTGCCATCTACAAAAATTTCATATTTCTATCTTCAATTTTGATTAGCATAGCAGCTACTAGCTCAAGCTTCTGACCAAAGAAAAGTTGTTGAACAAAGATGGAGAAGCCAAAGAAGAGGAGCTCCTCTCTCGCCTCCCCCAAATCAGTGCCCACGCGTTATGATCATGACGTTACTATCTATTGCAAAGCTAACGATTCCTTCAGAAGACAAACATCCAAGAGCCATCCAAAATTACTGAAGTAACGGTCGACAATATCTGTAGGGATCTTCACCTCTTTTGTGAGGCAAGACTCAGTGTGATGTGCAACTCCTTGTTTCCCTTTCTTAGTCCTCAATGACTGGTTTGACCCATTTGACTATAGCTCATTAGCACGTGTACTAGCTCCTTCACATGTTGCTAGTGTCCTTCTTAAGATAAACAGGGTGAAAAGTCTTCTCTAAGCTCGACATTGAAATCCAATACATGAAGCATGTATGTCTCCAGATTGTGATCTTCAGGTCTATTACGGATCTGCCATCTACCACCTGTAATAGCAGCAACTTCTTCTTGTTCTTTCAAATGTTGTACTAGCAATAACTTGTCAAATGATGAGGACCTTGCTATAACCTTCTCCTCATTTATCATGCTTCTATTGAGGATGCACTCCCTTAAGTTTAAGCTAGTACTTCTCTTCTTGTTGACCCTTTCAAATCGAACATCATACAAATAAAATAGTCACTGAGTTTGATAAACATGAACTATTTCTCGTGTAATATTCCCGCATATGAATCTCCTCTTAAGTTAGATAATAGCAAATTTTTTTAAAAAATTATCCCCTCCCTTCCCCAACCGACAATCGTGCTGGAGGAGAGGGAGGGGAGGCACGATGACTGTGCATCGTGCTGGAACTCATGGAAGGCTTGATGCTCATGCATCAGGCCGCGTGGAGGGAGGGAGGTACCTCTCCCTCCACCTATAAAAACCATGGCTATTTCAGGGAGAAGGGAGGGGCTGGACGAGAGGACGACGCCAGACTATGGGAGGCATTGGAGCTACGACAAGCTGTGTAAGGCATGAGAGGAGGGAGAGGTTGCCAAGCTGCGCTAGAAGGTGGGAAGGAAGCGAGAGGCTGTCAAACTGCAAGAGGTCATCGCCTTGAGAGGAGGAGCTCAGACAATCATGGAGAGAGAGAGAGAAAAGAGGTCGACGACGTCGCCAGCCATGGAGGGCGTCGACTTCACTACGCCATGGCCGGACTGTTACTGTTGACACCGCCTGCTGTCGTGGAGCTAACGGCCACCATCAAGCCTTCCCAGTCATCCGTTTCCACGTCGCGACGTAGCTGCCAGAAGCTGTTAGAAGCTTCTAAGGGGGCTTCTCTAAGCCCCCCTTCCCATTGGATCTCCATAAGTCCATATTACCCCCAGGATTTAAAGCCCCCTTCCCACCAATCATCTTTATCCCCCCCCCCCCCCCCCCCGGAGCTTCGAAGAGGAAGCCTATAAGGCCTTCCCATTAGTTCCCCAATAAGCCTTTTCGGGACTTTGAAGGCGAGGAAGCTACAAAGCCCTTCCTACCAATCATCCCTAGTTAGGGATTTGAAAAGAAAAGGAGAAAGCCTATAAACTCCCTTCTCACTAGATCCCCCAATAAGCCCATCCTTACCCCCGAGTCTTTGTGGAAAAGAAGAGTGCTTCCTTAGACCCCCTTCCTACTGGATTCCACATAAGTCCGTTCCTACCCTTTTTCCCCTGGAATTTCAAGGAGAAGAATAGCTCTCAAGCCTTCGTTGCTGCAAGGGCCTTCACAAGAACCCTAAGGCCTTCCAAAGCCAAATTCTACAAGTCCGTACTTCTGTCAAGGAACCGTACCTCAAAGGGAATTGCCCGTATGAAGGAGACGGCCAAAGATCAGAAGGCTGCAAACTAAGGCAAGTAATTCAAATCTGCGAAGGCTAACCAGAGGTCAAAATCACGATGGCCCCTAAAAAGTCACAAGGCGCAACCGCAGGAGGATCATCTCCTAACATTCATGTGGACATTTCACCGAATCCACAAGTCCAGGTTTTTACTAATTTTGATTCCATGCAAAAGCATTGCATTAATCACGATAACTTCATGGATTAGGAAGCACCTATGCATGCTTAAAATTACCTAGTAAAGTTAAATGCAACTGGAAATAAATCGACTATTCGAACAATGATTAGAATTAGTTCATGGCATGAAATTGGGTCATTGGTATTTTCCATATAAAGAAATTGTCTATCCATTTAACGTCCTTAATAGTATGTTGCCTTGTCGTGCATGTCAAAGTGACGGCCTAGAACACCTATTGCCTATCATTATAAGGTTGAGATGATTAAAGTGCACCTTTGACTAGGCATGGAAAGATTAATTGCACGTCACATTTTTAGACAAATCTTCATTGAATGATTCATTAGGGAAAGTCCTTAACCCCGTAGGAAATAGAAGAGTGCGGAAATGATTCTAGGAATTTGCGTGTGGCATGTGATTGTAAATTGGAATAGGTCAACTCTAGTTTTTTTTTGCATGAATTTCACTACGTTGTAGTCAGGAAAGGAGTGCATGTTGCACATTTGTCATATGAAAATTTTCATTCATCAAGAGTTGTATTTAGGGAAAGGCTGCATGGTTTATTGAAGCATGAAATCTTAAAAGCTTAGAAAAAGAATTGTGGGCATGATTCTTGAATGCAAGTCCTAGTAGGATCAATGGAAGTTATACCGCAATTTAACATGTGTTTTGATCTTAACAAGAAAAGTTAGGGTTATTGCGAATTTAGGGGTACGTAGAAGCAATGAATTGCGTGTTTACATGAATTGTGAGATGATACAACTAGCTTTCTCCTTTAAGATCAAGTTAACATCTCTAGGGATGGTTCGTCCTTGTTGCAAGACAAGTAGATCGAATTATCTAAATCGCCTAACCCGCAAGGGATTCGCATAGGATGGCTCAACCGATACGATAAATAACCCAAGTGCTAACTAGGGTTTAGCACATTAAGGACTTGACCTAGTTTCACGCACTTGTTACCAAGACGAACCCTTGAACCAAAGGTCCTACCCACATTCACGGAATGTAGGGACAATTGGACGCTCATGCATAAAACGATCTAAGGTTTCTACCCTAAGGATCACTCGTTCAAATGATGAAACTCGGATTGAGTTGGAATCCCTAGGACCGACATTGTCGGCCTAGTGTAATTAGGAATGGGTTGGGTAAGAAGACACCCTAAACCCTGCTTCTCGTCTGGAGATAATTCCGTGACCAGAAAATGCCATTCAATGGGTGAAATGATCCCATGGAATAGATGCGACACTTGTGCAACAATTTGCAACGTTGCATAGACTTGTGGTTTGTTCACAAGAGAGTTTTGCCATTTCTTGGAATGAGGTTGGCAAGTTCTTGCGCAAGTTTAACTTGCAAGAGGATGAGTAGTCATCCTATTATATCACCTTTCTTGGGAAAAAAAAATTGCCAAGTAAAGGGAAGTTAGGTATTTGCTTGGAAGCAAATGATCAATCAATAAATTGGAGCGACATGGTCGCCAGGATTTACTGTTAATAAAACCTAAGGTATTGGTTAAGTTGGGTTAACAGGATATGGCCCTAACCCAAGGACAAAAGGGTGAACAAACAAACCCTTGGGGATCTTGCCAAGTCGCAATTGATTTCGGATCAAATGCTGGATGCATTCGGAGAGAAGGATTCACTCCTTAACAATTGGCCAAATAAACGACCACTAGAATTGATTGTGCTTGTAACAGTTTAGAAAGCACTGTTTACATTGTTTGCTCAAAGAACTAAAGGATGAAAAGATATCTAATGCTTCAGGTTGAAGGCCTGAAGGGAGAGGCAGCTTCAGTTACCCCCGACTGCCTGCCTGACCCTACCCAAGGGGGTTGTTGATCGCGCCGGGAATGTGGACCGAACCCGCCATGAGAGGTCTTCCCGTTGAGCTCTACTTGGAGCAGGAGGACGCTTGGGTGCCAGGAGGGGCTCTGGCCGTAAATCCCTCGCCTTCCGGGACCTGCACAAGAGGCTACCGTGACTCGGGATTGAATCTCGAGGCCCGCATACTAGTCTACGGGCGGAAGCTTGGAATAGTGATCCTTGAGGATCATTGGATAGCCTTCGGGCGGATTATGGACAAGCCTACGGGCGGAACTCCTTGTATTTCAAAGATAAAATGATGAAATGATAATAAAGAATTTGTTTGATATTGTTTTTCTATGTCACGTGATAAGATTACATGAAGGAATCAGTGCTTAACAACATTAATTAAAGAAGCTGATTGTTATATGTCAAATTAATGTGTTAGATAATTACATAACTAAAACAAACTGAGGAAAGTGCGGAGGATGGACCATGGGTCCGTCCTACGGTTGGGTGGTCTCGGTTAGCCGGGAACTTTTCTCAAAAATCTCAAAGAACAGCGGGATGATCATCATCATCAAAACAAATAACGAATGCAATGACCTAGAGTTATGTCTTAACCGATTTACGCTGTTTTAGGGGAACGGAATGGAGCTATGCCTTATGGCAGAGAGGTCGAGCTTTGCATCCCCCTCATTTCCCATTCTCCTTGAACCAAGTGCAGCATAAATCCGCTTCGAATCTGGCGTTTCTGCATAAAGTAGTATGCTCCTGGTCTAACGCTAGTTGCTGCTAGATAATGACCACCAATCAGGATAACCTTGATTCAAGTCGATCCTAAGTGGAAACAGCCAGGATACTTCCACTACGTGGCAGACACGGGAAGACCTAGATCGCAAATCCCGTAACATTCCATGGGAATGCAGGGTGGAGCTTTCTAGACATCCTTTCCATTGGATTGCCAAGACGTGTCCTGGATGATTCTAGTGGACACGTTACATCTCGACCATACCCATGGATGCTACTTTGTATAGTTTATGGTTAATGTGTTCATTTTACATGATGTTGATGAGGATGGATCAACACTCGGCATGAAGAGGAAGTTGGTTATTGCAGTATGCCGAAGGGGTTGTCTTCATATTCCCCTTCTACCTATCTTAGCTAGTGCACATGTGAATGATTCATGTGAAAACCATAGATCTCCATCTACATGTTCCCCTTGATTGCAAGCAAATACAAAAAGATGGTAGAGTTGGATACAATGCTAATCAAGAAAGCTCTAATTAATGAATCTTAGAATCTACATCATGGTAAGCTTTTAACCATGAGATGTTCTCTTGCATAACTATGGTGTCTCTTTGTTTTTCTCTACCTCCTCGTATTTTCTCATTCATTCTCCTCTCTCCCTCCCTCCCTCCCTCCCTCTCTCTCTTTCTCTCTTTCTCTCTTTCTTTATTGTGTTTCATATTTATTCCCTCTCTCTCTCGTTCTTTCTTCCTTCTCCTTTCTTCTTCTCCCTCTCTCATTTCCTCTCTTTCTCCCTCAATGCACCTCATTCTCAACAAAAAATAACAAAAGAAAAGGAGAAAGAACAAGAACAAAGCAAGAGGGAGAAATGTACTCACCGCAAAGGCTTGAAGATGGATTCTTTGTCTCCTCTTCGGGATGGCTCCTGTTCACCCTTTGTACACTTCCTCCTTTTCTTTGCAAATGGAAGCATGGTTGTAGCAGCAACCCCGGTGGGGAGAAGCTTTGCCTCCTTCTATTTCTCTCCCTCTCCCACCCTCTTTTGCTCTCTAATCTTTCGCTCTCTCTTTTGCAAACTCTTTTGCAAAATTACATGCTCAGGTTTCGGCTGCTTTTTTTTGTCTCAGTACCATCGCTATTTGCAATGCACATAGTGACGCAAATATTAATGCTGCTAATTTTTGTCGAAAATTGGCGTTGCTATTTTCCCCTTCCCTTATAGTGAGAATCATAGGCTTCTAGCTAGTTGACTCAAATTGGTGTTATAACTACCATCCAAGCACTTCCAAGGGCTACCCTACCCCCACAAACCACCTCTTACACGAAAATCCTGATATTAGCCAACACTTCCTAAATATATGGAAAGAGGACTCTGCCATATACCAACTCCTGCATTAGTAGGTTGAGACCCTATGGTTGATTGAAATGGAGTAGGTGTGGTAGGATAATGAGGCCTTGTAGTTCTAGGTACAATAGCAACAAGCAAAGCTTCAAGAGTAGTGATAGTGTCTCCATCTTGTTGCAAGGTCTGCTTGGACTTGGCTAAACTCATCTAAGACTAATTCTAGCCACTGGCAATGGATTCAACATTCTTTTATGAAATATTAGTAGCAGTCACAAATCTAGACAACAATTCATTTCTCGATCTAAATACACTACATGAATTACAGACAAGCTTCTGGATGCAATTGATACCTAAAAGGATGCAAACTGAAAAGTTAGGGATATCCTCACAAATCCTTTCTCATAATTGCCACCCGTGCTGCATATAGAAGATGATCTAGATGGCACAATACCAATGCCACTTCTTGCAACTCTCTCATGATGGTTTCGTAGTGAGGCCGAGATATATGGATGCTCAACTCTCCCATGGACTCTGAGTTGTTATTGGTCAAATTTGCGCCTCATCGCATCAATTGTTGATTGAGACAGGTCGATGGAGCCATATTTTAGCCCATGAGAGGATGTGCCAGCTTTGTGGATGGGGCCCATAAATAGAGGAGAACTACATTTGTAGATGTATTGTATACTATGATATCCGAGGCGGCTATCATTGCCTCTTTAAGGAGGGCTTTGGAACACTAAGATGGGTGATTGACTATGAGAACCATATTTTTCTGGGTCTTCTCTTATTGGATCCCCAGTGGTCCAAAGTAGTATTGTTACAGGATAGGAGGCGACCGTAGCCTCATCCACCCCTCAAGAGAGTAGTTACAGACCTTTTCAGTATAGCTGAACCCCCAACCGCATTGCAACCCTAAACACTACATCTCCTATTGATAGGCGTCATCAAGGGACATCATCACACGGCATCACAATTGACAAAGCTACAACATTAGGAAGAGCGCGATGCCCTAGAGTACCTACTCAACAACATAGACATGCCCATATGCATCACATTCGCATCACGATTTCTCATCACAGATGCATATTAGCACACTGATGGACTCGAAGGTAGCTTGCAAAGTCTTCTAGATTCCATAAACTGAGGAGGAGATACTCTATACTCTTTTTATCTTTTTAAACCTAGTTTTTAAAGCATTTTTTTAGCCTTTTCAAAATTTTTAGTTCTCCATACTTCTCATACGTCTCATCCCAATCCACCATGTAGACCTACACATTTATATCTATCTCTTCTTCTATGATGAGAGATGATGATATTAATTGTATTGGTTTTGGTCTCATAGGCCATTCTAGCCTTTTAGAGACGTTAATAGATCTTATCTTATATTGTCTCTTCTCTCTCTCTCTCTCTCTCTCTCTCTCTCTCTCTCTCTCTCTCTCTCTCTCTCTTCAATTGGTATCAGGTGATGGGTCCTAGGGTGTTCGACCATAGTATGTTACAATATTATTGTGAGAAGATGCTTACCTAGAATGTCTCCAAGGTGCTCGTCAGGCGACTGATGTATTTTGAGCAATGCTCATTGGGATGCAGAGCATGGCCAAAGCAAGAAGATCTCCCTCTCTCTCTCTCTCTCTCTCTCTCTCTCTCTCTCTCTCTCTCTCTCTCTCTCTCTCAATGAGTGTGTCGTGGGGAGGGGGAGGGGGGAGTATCACACACACACACACACACACACACACACACACACACACACACACACACACACACACACACACACACAATGTGTATGTGTGTGTGTGTGTGTGTGAGATGGTGGGGGGAGGCAAGGGAAAGAGTGTGTGGGTGGGTATGTGTGTGAGTGTATGTATGTGGGGGAGGGGAAATAGGGAAAGGTGAGCTCTCTCTCTCTCTCTCTCTCTCTCTCTCTCTCTCTCTCAGGTTCGAAATTAACCCAGCCCCCCATGAATTTACAGAGCATCGCTTAAGTAATGATGTCCATATTGCAAATGTCACTTAACGTGTCACAACTATGTGTGGCTTACGCGAATGCATTTACAATGTAAAATTGTGTCACTTATACAACACTTCAAATTTTGCTTAAGAGACACCCACTAAAAATTAAAATTTACAAAAAAAAGGGCTTGGCATAAGCGACGCTTTGGGATTTCTTAAGCAATGCTGACTATTTTTTTATGTATCTCTAACACCCCCTCTTTCTTCTAGTGTTGCTACCCATAAGACCAATTTTAGCCACAACCTTGCTATCCACACTCCCATTAACCCATTTTCAATATCAGCCTACTCCAAATCAACATTACATGCATCATCATATTCCCTTTAATGTTGTTTCTCTATGTCTTTGTCAACCTACATCAATGCTTGCAAAACTTCACCATCAAACTGTCCTTTTCATTTCATCATATCAATGATTGCATCATGAAACTCCCTCTAGAATCAACACCCAATATGCCAAAATATGGAATCTATACTCCAACGTGGATGATTGCAAAAAATCACCTTTAAAAACCACTTTATCAATTTGGATATGCTACAAGGCTTGTAGCCTAGCTTTATTACAGACGTGTAGGATACTAGGAAGATGCAATTTGAAGATTCTGAGGTACCCTCTAAGATCATTACTCCCAACGACCACCTTTACTGCATTTGGTAGGCAATGATTTGGATGCTAATGTTGAGTCCCAACCTTTGACCTAGCTTTTTCCCTCATGAATCCTACCCTAGTCACTACTAATCCTAATGCTAGAGCACTATTCATGTTTTCCCTTGTGACCTTCCCTTTTACGACTAGCTCGGTAGCCACCCTCCAACAATAGGCAATAACCTCAACCGAGGGTGGATGTCGTGCTGCTACGTGCACACCATGTGAAAAACTCTAATGTGTGGCTTTCTTATTGATCAAGAGAGCTAATGCCATTTTAGACATTAGTGTTAGTGTCCATGGTTCAAACATATTAGTTTTTTTTTTCACAAGTATAGCCAATTTATGATATTTTAGATATTATCTCTTCTAAAAATCCAAAAACTGTAGAAAACTTCTAGATTAGGATGGCATGCAAAAGAAAGCATGTAGCTTTCAATCATCTTTAAGGATTTTATGTAAAAAGAGAGATGGACAAAATCATGCGCGTTGCGATTGCAGTTTTTAAGCAGTTGAATAGTACTCCGAAGTGGGAGATGAAGAAGGAGTGATATGGCAGAATTCTAGCCAAGTGTGCTAGTATTTTACCCCCCTTTCAGAGCCAATGGAGGCATCATATTGGTGGTCTGAGCAGCATAGAGGAAGGTATTATTTTGTTTACTTTTTTGTGTACAAGAGATTTGTCTTCTCATAATGGAGAAATAAACTGACAGGCTTAAATTATGTGAGTAGTATTCTATGTATTCTATTTCCTTCTGTGGGTATTCTTTCATATCTTCTATTTCTTTCAACCCCTTCTCTTTCTTCTATTCCACTCCTTGAATCTCCCTTCACCCTAATATCTCTTACCCCCGCGGTAGACTTTTGACCCCAAACCCTCCGACATCATTTCCCAAGGTATGCTCACAAAGCTTCGCAAGATGCTAATAGCCTCTTCTCCTACTTTGGTTGCCACAAATGTGATAGCTAGGGGTAGAGAAGGCCTCAAACCCCTTCTCATCCCCAGAGCAGAATAGCTCAAAGAGAGGGAAAATTCGTTGTTTGGACACCATTTTCATGTCCTAGAACCATTAAGAGACTAGATGGAGCTAAGGAAAGGAAAGACCATCATCAAAGAGAATTCATTCCCCTCACTAGTGATGTGACTCTCCCCACAAGCCTCTCTGAAAGACTTCTTCAACTTCGCTACTAGCACTTCCTCCCAGGATTCTAGATGGCTAATGCTCATGGAGCACTATAAGGCTGTTGAGGAATAGCAAGATTAGCCCCTAGAATGTGTTGAGGTCCTGCAAAATGTGACCACTTCAAACTCTTGGCTAATGCAGATGTCAAGGTCAAGTGCCTCATGAAGCACATCCTACAAGTAGTTGCGAAAAACTTGGACCAAATCATGCAATGAAGAGTGAAAAGAGGAGGCTAGAGACTAGTGCATAAAGACAAAAGTAGCTAGTTGGCATACATAGGTAGAAGAGGCAATGATCAATATCAAGCTCTATTTTGAAGTGGAGTAAATAAAGGGGAGATTGACAAAATCTAGGGCATTAGCGTCCAAGTGCATGATACGCATCTAGTCCCTCCAAGATGTTGCGCGTGTTCAATATGAAAATTTTGAAACCTTGACACAATAGCTCAAAATATCAAGGATGGAGCATGATTGGATCCAGCAAGCTATGTGGCTCAGTGGCTATTATTTAGAAATCTTGGTAGCCAAAATCTATGCTCACTAAATTATGCACTCTCTAAATTGGGCCTATATGGATCTCTAGCTTCAACACAACTATATCCACTACTCCTCGCTCCCAACACTCTCTCCAGCTCCTCCTAGCCTATTCCCTATTTGACTTTACCTCCCACATTGGAAATTTCTTATCCTACTAGCTTCATCAGTAGGCCTTTGTTGAAACTCAGATCCAACCCCGCATCTACATCCCCCAACCCCACACAAGATGCAATCACTCTAGAAGATGAATGTTTCTTTTAAGAATGACTCATGTGGGTTTGAGTCCTCCATGTGTGCCATGTGTGAGAAGTCCAAGATGGCCGGATTGGCAACCCAAAATAGCATTCATAGGAGGGTGGTGAAAAGAGGTTATCAACTCTGATGGTAGTGATTCAATAGTGCAAGGTGGCAAATTATCCAAGGATGATAATAGAGGGGCTTCATGACAATACGAGCACCTCAAGCTATAAAAGGATCAAGGAAGAAGTGTTATCATCTTCTTCTCCTTCTTTGTGATCTTTTAAAATCACTCCTCCTACTCCTCAAGACATCTTTACATGAACTCTCCCTTGATTATCCTAAGCCAATTCCTCTCCTCTTGACCTTACATCCATTATTCTTCCTCTTTACTTCCTCCTTTGATCCACTATTTAGCTAATGAATACTCTATAATCCTTCACAACAACGCGAATAGAGATCAAGTAGTCCAATCCATTTCCATGTATTTCATTTAAGTAGATTAACTTGGAGTTGAACTCTATGTCTGATGCCTACCATCAATCCCATGTATACATATGATGTAATATATGATCATTTTCTTTTTGGCAAGAATTTTCTATCTCAGCATGTTAGTATTGTGCTTATTTCTATTGGTATGCTTTATAGTTAGGTTTGAAATGCTAGCATACCCATGTGTAAGGTCCTGGTATGATATGAATCTGCTATCCAATAGAGCTAGTGCAATCAATTTGCACCTAGCAACCACATCCAGCATTCACCCCAGATTACAATGCATGTACCTTGTGTGGTAGCCATTTGCTACAACAATATCTTGTTGATGATTTTTGTATGATTGAGCAATGTATATTAGCCTTGTGTCATCATCATCAATCAACTTTATAAATTGAATTATATAGATGATTGATGGATACATTTTAGAGTCGTATTAAAGGATTAGTTATAGGAAAAAGAATGGTATTTCCCTCTTGCTTTATAGGTGAACCAAGGTTCATGCACCAAATATATCAAGATGCTATGGCCATTGTACAAAGGAAGAGAAAAACTAGATCTATTTATAACATGACATAAAATCTAAAGTGGATAGAAATTGGAGATTCTTCGTTTCCTAGACAGACTACGTATGATCATCCAAATTTTACCTGCCTGCTTGAGTTTTCAATTAGAAACACTCTTTTGCAACGTTCTTTGATATGTTTCTATGATAAAATTAAAGAGAGGAATACCTCATTCACATATACTATTATATTAGAGCCACACTTTAAATCCATATAACCAAAACACTATGATAGATTATTGTGTGTGTGAAGCTTCTTGTTAAAGATAAATTTTCATCTTTATATCCAGTTATCGCTAAATGAAACATATATTGTCCATGTGGGGTGTTTAATAGAAAAATTCCTTCATGAGGGAAGGCCAATGTACAAAGGGATATCTAAAGAAATATGTCCATTTAATTGCAATTGATCATATTGGTTTTTCTGTGTAGAGAGAATAAGATGATGGAAATAAACTTAATGTAAATGTAATATCCTATATGATCGATGGCTATACCATAAACTTGAGTATAAAACATAATGCACATATAAATGTAGAGGTATACTCCACAATTATAGTAGTTAAATATATGTACAAGTATGTTAATAAGGGCCATGATCATATGGCTATTAGCTTAGCAACTACACAAGGTCCAACATAAAATGAAATAGGCAAGAAAGATATAGATAAAATTGAAAAAAATGTTATACCTTCTGATTTCAACATGTGTATTTGCTAGTGAATTGAGCAAGTAAACTCTTCTCATGTAGGTCTACTAAAACAAGGCTCCAATGCTTGCTACATTATCATACACAAAAAAAAATTGAATCAATAAGCTTTTGCATCATACAGATCCAGTGAAACAATCAGAATTTAATTTTTGTGATCACACAAAGTTTTTGAATTAGGTTACATTCAAAAACCTTTGACCTACATATGTTTAAAGGGTAAAATGATAATACTTGTTGTTATAAGAAAAAACTAGTTCATCAAATTTCTTGGATTTGTAATGTCGCAAACATTTGACAACTCTAAATCATGAGAAAAAAGGTATTAACACTAATGGATCTACAACTAGCAAACTATTTTGTTGCTCAAGACACAACTTTGATATCAAAATCCTATTTTTTATTTTTAGCACATCAAAATCTAAAATTTTGACCTACTTAACAAGCATACAAGACCAAGAAAGAAAAAAATTCTCAGTATTACCTCAATGATGCAAGAATTCTAGAATCTCAAACATATACATTCTCGGATTGCAATATGCATACATCAACTTCTCTCAATTCTAATTTGATTAGTCCATTTATTTTACATATCTTGATCATTATGGCACAAAAATTTTGATTTGGCCCTTATATAATTTTTCTGATAGCAACATGAAGAAATATTCAATTTCTTTTTAGTGGATAAATGATAAATTTAGACCTAAATTGAGCCTCTATTTAAAAAACATATCAAATTTAATTTTATATCTATGTGCATTAAAAAATATTAAAGCATGCTAACTTTGAAGTTCCGCTCTTTTTCACCATTCCATTGATCTTAGGATTAATAAGAGTGGATGTTTGGAGCCAGTTTTAAAGTAGAGAAAGACTCCAAGACCCATAAAAGAGCAAATTTTCATGGAAAATGAAATGGTTTACGGATCAAGGAGCTAGAGTTTTCCTACATGCATTTCAATGCTAGGAATCAAATGCAAGTTTCCATTTGTTAATTGGAGTGTGTTTGACCCCCCATTTAATGGCCACAAGGTTTAGCATTATGAAGTTGCTATTGGATCGGGAAGCGAAAAAGCATGTGATAGAGGCTAGGGTGATGGCTTTCAATGCAAGAAAGTCACTCGTCTAGCCAAATTCCAAGTCTTAGATCATTTGCCTCCTAACTGGATCAGAACCATTGCGGTCAAGTGTGAACACCAAGATTTCAACTAGTTAAGTGGTAGATTAGTGGTTAAGCTTATTAAGAAGAAACAAAGTAAGAAATGAAATGCCATGGAAGGGGTGTATTTTGTTCTACACCTCCTCCATCCCCCTAAAAATTGCAATTTTGGTCGTGTCATGATTCTCTCTCTCCTCCTAGGCATTGGTTGCATCAAAGTTTTTGCTCTTCAATGCTCTCATTCTATGAAGAATGATGTAGTATTCAGTAGGATAAAAAATCAATCTTTCTCTCTCACCACAAAGGTGGTTCATATGGGATGAGAGAATGAGGGGGGAATGGATGCAGATTTATGATAGAATGTGAGGGATAAATAAAAAAAGCACTAAGGAAACATCAATTGTTGTAAACAAGTGTCAGTGGATTCTCGTTTTTGAATTATCAAACGTGCATATGCAATTTCATGTGTTCATTTTGCATGATGTTAACGAGGATGGATCAATACTTGGCATGAAGAGAAAGGTGGTTATTGTAGTGTTCCCAAGGGGTTTTCTTCATATTTCCCTTCTTCCTATCTTAGCTACTGCACATGTGAAGAAATCCCATGACAAACCATAGATCTCCATCTACATGTTCCCCTTGATCGCAAGCGAATACAAAAAAAGGATGGAACCAAGTAATCAGTTTTTCAAACTGTCAGTCTAGATTGAATGGAAAATGAAAAGACATACACAACGAAAAATAAATTCCTAATGACGCTGACTAATGAGTTCAAATTTCTGGCCAAAAACTTTGCCCTTAGGTTTACAGCGGTGGACGTGCAATGTCACGACACCGCTTCCACTCCACCCCTTTTACAAACCCCAATATAACTACATATTCTAGAACCTCTAGAAACACCCCAACCACCAATTATGATTCCCCCCTCTTGTGAGAAGATGATAGTGTGAACATGATTGGTTTGGAGAAAATAGAACAAGGAAGAGAAAGATGGTAGTGTTGGATACCATGCTAATCAAGAAAGCTCTAATTAATGAACCTTGGAATCTACATCATGGTAAGCTTTTAACCATGAGATGTCCTCTTGCATGACTACAGTGTCTCTTTGTTTTTCTCTACCCCCTCGTATTTTCTCATTCATTCTCCTCTCTCCCTCCCTCCCTCTCTCTCTTTCTCTCATTCTTTATTATGTTTCATATTTATTCCCTCTCTCTCTCATTCTTTCTTCCTTTTCCTTTCTTGTTCTCCCTCTCTCATTTCCTCTCTTTCTCCCTCAATGCACCTCATTCTCAACAAAAAATAACAAAAGAAAAGGAAAAAGAACAAGAACAAAGCAAGAGGGAGCAATGTACTCACCGCAAAGGCTTGAAGATAGATTATTTGTCTCCTCTTCAGGACGGCTCCTCTTCGCCCTTCATACACTTCCTCCTTTTCTTCGTGAATGGAAGCACGGTGGGGAGAAGATTTCCCTCCTTCTCTTTCTCTCCCTCTCCCACCCTCTTTCCCTCCAATGCACATAGCAACACAAATAGCAATGCTGCTAATTTTCATCGAAAACCGGTGTTGCTATTCCCCCCTTCCCTTATAGTGAGAATCATAGGCTTCTAGCTAGTTGACTCAAGTTGGTGTTACAACTACCATCCAAGCACTTCCAAGGACTACCTTGCCCCCACAAACCACCTCTTACACGAAAATCCTGATATTAGCCAACACTTTCGAAATATATGGAAAGAGGACTCTGCCAGATACCAACTCCTGCATTAGTAGGTTGAGACCCTATGGTTGATTGAAATGAAGTAGGTGTGGCATGATAATGAGGCCTTGTAGTTCTAGGTACAATAGCAACAAGCAAAGCTTCAAGAGTAGTGATAGTGTCTCCATACTTGTTGCAAGATTTGCTTGGACTTGGCTAAATTCATCAAAGACTAATTCTAGCCATTGGCAATGGATTCCACATTCTTGTATGAAAGATTGGTAGCAGTCACAAATCCAGACAACAATTCATTTCTTGATCTAAATACACTACATGAATCACATACAAGCTTCTGGATGCAATTGATACCTAAAAAGATGCAAGCTGAAAAGTTAGGGATATCCTCACAAATCCTTTCTCATAATTGCCACCCGTGATGCATATAGAAGATGATCTAGATGGCACAATATCAATGCCACTTCTTGCAACTCTCTCATGATGGTTTCGTAGTGAGGCCGAGATATATGGATCCTCAACTCTCCCATGGACTCCGAGTTGTTATTGGTCAGATTTGCATGTCATCGCATCAATTGTTGATTGACACAGGTCGATGGAGCCATATTTTAGCCCATGAAAGGATGTGCCAGCTGTAACGTGTCCACTTGTATCTTCAGGACACGTCTTAGCAGTCCATCCGAAAGGATGTCTAGAAAGCTCTACCTAGCACTCTTATGGAATGTTATGGGGTTTGTGATCTAGGGCTTTCCACATTTGCCACGTAGCGAAAGTATACTGGCCGTTCCTACTTAGGATCGACCTGAATTAGGGTTTTCCTTATTGGTCATTTTCTAACGGCAACTAGCGTCGGACCCAAGCGAACTACTTTACGCAGAAACATCAGGTCCGAAGCGGATTCACACTCCACTTGGTTCAAGGAGAATGGGAAACGAGAGGGATGCAAAGCTCAACCTCTCTACCATAAGGCATAGTCCCATTCCGTTCCCCTAAAACAGCGTAAATCGGGTTCAATCATAACTCTAGGTCAATGCTTTTATTGTTCGTGTTCTTTGATGATCCTCTTGCTGTCCCTCATGATTTGAGAAAAGTTTTCGGCCAACCGGGACCACCCATCCGTAGGACGGACCTATGGCCCATCCTCTACACTTTCCTTGGGTTGTTTTAGTTATTTAATTATCTAACACATTGGTTGGACATGTAACAATCAGCTTCTTTAATTAACCCGTTAGGCACTGGTTCTTTAGCATAATCTTATCACTTGACATAGAAAAAAAATATTAGACAAGTTCCTTATTAACATGTTATCGTATTTATCTATGAAATACAAAGAGTCCAGCCCGTAAGATTATCCACAATCTGCCCAAAGGCTATCCAACAATCCATAGGGATTACCAATCCAAGTTTCCGCCCGTAGACTAGTATGCAGGCGTTGAGATCCAATCCCGAGTCACATTAGCCTCTTGTGCAGTGCCCAGAAGGCGAGGGATTTAGGGCCAGAGTCCCCCTGACACCCAAGCGTCCTCCTGCTCCAAATAGTGCTCAACGGAGAGACCTCTCATAGCCTATTCGGTCCACTTTCCCGGCGCGGTTAACAACCCCCTTGGTTAGGGTCAGGTAGGCAGTCAGAGGTAACTAAAACTGCCTCTCCCTTCAGGCCTTCAACTTGAAGTATAGATATCCATTTATCTTTTAACTCATTAATTAAAAAAAGCCAAACGTTGCTCTTAAATCTGTAACAAACACAAACATTGTTTTTGTTGGCAAACTTGCTAAGGAACCAATCCTTCCTTTCGAATGCCTCCAACACTCGATCCCGGATGACTTGTAGCTTGGCAAGATCCCCTATAACCTGGGTTAGGGTGTACCCTATTAAACTGACTTGGTCAAACCTTAAGTTCATAGGTTATTTCAGTTTATCGATTGGTCTATTGCTTCCAAGCAATCTTCTTTACTCAAGAAAGATACTAAATTAGGATGATTATTTATCCTCTTGCAAGATAACTTGCATAAGGACCTGCCAACCTCATTGTGAGAATTTGGCCATTCCCTTGTGATCCAATCAAAAGATCATATGACTCCGCACTTGTTGCACAAGTGTCGCATCAAACTATGAGACTTATTCTACTCATTGAATGGAGTCACGAAACAATATGTTCCTGATTACGTTAGGCTGACGTCGTCATTCCTAGAGTTTCAAGTTCCATCTCGTAAGATTCTTAGAGACAAACCCTAGTTCACTTTGCAATTACATTTCACTGTCCCTACATTCAGTGAATGTGGGCAAGTATTTAAGATATAGGAGTTTCAGTTTTTAGCACTACGTACGATTAGGTCACGTATTAATTTCCTAGTGAATTTCTTGGAATTTAACTCATTCTAAACGAGTACTCCGCGGTTTAGGTGTTTTAGGTTTATGCCAATTTGTTTAACTTTAGAAAATAATTACGTGATCATTTCCACATGACTTGTTGTCTATGCATAAATTGATTTTTCAAACCCTAACTTATCGATTTGAGGTCAGGCATAGGTTAGGTTAATTTCAACTAATCTTCTTATACTTTGCAAATAAAAATCATGCTAAACAAGAAACATTTTTTTGGCTAATTTATGCAGTTGATGTATCATAAGAATCATCATGCCTTGCACTTTCCACAATGATTCATTGCGAAGAGGATATGGGTTAATAGTGCAATATGCAGTTTATACTTCTAGGCTTAAACGTGTTGAACACTATGCGAGGGAGACGATGAACTAAGGAAGAGAGAGGAGAAGAGAGACATGACACACACGAAGTGAAACCCCAGAAGTGTTTCAATTGAGCACACATGATAGGAATATATAGAGGGGACCTAGGGCGTTATATATAGACGGGCGCTATATATAGACAGACTATATATAGCTAGCTAACAAAATGAAGTATACTATTTTAATGGACAATAATCTAAATTTTAATTCATTTCAATGCATAAAGCTATTTACTAAAAATGCATTTATGCTTTCTTTATTTTGCATGCTTTATTGAAAGTATTAATGACTAAGTTCCTCCGTCCTGAGCATTTAGGACAAAAATATATCCTATTTCCAACAATTAACCTTGTATGATTCAATTACAACAATACCAAATAAAAATTAGGAAGGAAAACCTAGGGTTGGGGTGAGATGTCCATGTGGATGCCAGGAGACGACCCTCCCGCGGGCTATGCCTTGGACTTTCTTAGGAGGCATCACAATTGTAGTCTTTCCGTCGTGGAAGCAGCTTTACAACTCCTTTTGAAATCCCAACGTGGCTCCCTTTTGCAATAACTTGCACCGTCCGTCGAAAGCAATTTTAGAAGGCTTCCTCCTTGGAGTAGGGAATTCAAAAGGGGGTGTTTCAGAATCTTTCACGACTAAGACCCATTAAAGCCATGGGGAAGGCTTAATGGCCTTTGTAAAGACTCGCACGAACAGGGAATAAAAAGGTGCGGAATCCCTTACGAGGGCTTTTGAGTGGGAAAGAGAGGTGTCAAAAGACCTTCAACACTCTCTTTTTCTTTTACGAGTGGGGAAAAAAAACAAAGCTCCAAGGGGTATTTAGCATGGGGAAGGAAAAAGGCTAAGGGGGCCCTTAGGGGGGGTTTTGAGATACGGGGGGGGAAAAATAAGGGCCTTTTAGGGAAAAAAATTTGGAGGGAAAAGGGCCTAAGACTTCTTAAAAGCCCCTCCAAGGAGAATTTGGGGGGGGGGGGGGGGGGGAAATTATAGAGGCCTAACGGGAGGTTTCCAGGGGGAGGAAGAAAAAGGGGTAGTCCAAAAGGTTATAGGAAGGAGGTTTAAGGAGGATTTAAACAAGGGGGGGGGGGTGGGTTCCAAAGCCCAAAGGAAGGGGGCTTAAGGGAATTTTAAGACATGGGGGGGTTTCAAGAGGCATAGGAAGGGGAGCTTGGAAGGTTTTAAGACATTGCGGGGGGGGGGGGGGGGGTAATAAGACCTTCAAGGTCTAAGTTCTTTTGGGGGGGGGAGGGGGCTTATAAAGCCCCCTTAGAAGCTTCCCCCCAAGAAGCTTCTACAGCTTCAGAACCACGTGGCAGGGGGGAAAGAAAACCAACGTCGATTGGTGGCGTTCTGATGGCTGCGGCGTTGTTTGCGACTGTAGAGGGCGACGGATTGTGATGGCATCTCCTCCTTCAGCAGCACCACAGCAATCCTCCCCTCTCCCTCAAGCAACACAGGCGTAGTCCTCCTTGGCTTCTCCCTCCCTTAAAGCCTTCTCTCCCTCACTCATAGCCTCAAAACGGTGTCGTGGTGGCCCTCCCTCCTTGTCTTCCCCTAGGCGGCACTAGCCCCCAGGGTTTAAATAGGGGAGGGGAGGGAATCCTTCCTCCCCTACGTGGTTGTGCCATGGCGATTAGTAGCTAGCGAGCTCCACCGAGGAGCTTTTTCATGCTTTCTATTCCCCTCCCCCTCCAGCACAACAATCAGTTGGGAAGGGGGATAAGGAAAAAAATTTTCCATCATCCTAGTAATTTATCAAAATGCTATATTATTATCCCTACTACTTAAAAAGGGGGGGTTCATGCATGATTTGTAGTGTTCGGTATGTTACATTCTCTCCCCCTTAAAAGAATCGAGATGTCCTCATCTCGAGATAAACTGGGGAAATTGATGGTTGAGAGTGCCTTCATCTATCCAAGTGGCATCCTCTTAGGGATAATCTTTCCACTGGACGAGGCATTCTCTCAAGGTTCTGGATCTCAATTGTCTCTCCCTAACATCTAAGATCGTGTCAGGCCTTAGTTCAAGGACTCCTTGACTAGGCATTACAATTTGTTGGTCATCAAGTACATGGTTAGGATTAGGTACATATTTCTTCAATAGGTTGATATGGAATACATTGTGAACCTTTAGGTTCTCAGGGAGTTGCAATCTATAAGCATTGGGTTCTAGGAATTTGAGGATCTTGTACGGTCCATAATACCTTGGACTTAGCTTCTTGCAATCACCTAAGGATAGGTAACTCTTCTTTGGGCGTACGCGAATGAAGACCATGTCTCCTTCTTTAAAGATTCTATCTTGACGCTTCAAATCCGCGTATGCCTTCCGTGTATCCTTGGCCGCTTGGATGTCTTGTCTTATTGACTTTATTTGGTCATCCATCTCTTCCAACATCTGCCTTGAAGCTTCAACCCTCTAGGTTGGATTCGAGAAGTTTAGGGGACTTCTACAGTCATGACCATACAATGCTTGAAAAGGGGTCATCTGAATGCTTTGTTGGTAAGAAGCATTGTAGGAAAATTCAACTAAAGGCAAGTATTGAATCCACCTCTTCGGCTCACGACAGCAGTATGCCCTAAGCATATCCTCTATGACTTGATTTACTCGCTCTGTTTGGCCATCCGTTTGGGGATGGTAAGTAGTGCTAAAGCAGAGTTGAGTCCCAATGGCTTCAAAGATAGCTCTCAGGAAGTGTGATGTGAAGAGATAATCACGATCACTAATGATTCTTCTGGGTAACCCATGTATCTTGGATATCTCCTTGATATACAATCTTGCAATGTCTGAGGCTTTATAGTTTGTCTTTACTGGAATAAGGTGTGCAACCTTAGTAAGCATGTCAACCACAACCATGATGGAGTTGTATCCTCCCTGGACTGGGGGTAGGCCTACAACAAAATCCATACTGATGAATTCCCATTTGATTTGGGGAATAACAAGCGGTTGCAGTTTCCTTGGCATCTTGACATGTTCGGCTTTGATATGTTGACAAGAGAAACACTCGGTGACATATTTGAGAATGTCACCTTTAAGCCTCTCCCAATGGTAGCTCTTCCTAACTGCATTAAGAGTCTTGGCATAGTCAGGATGTCCTAAGAAAGGGGAATCATGAGCTTCCCACAATATCTTCTGCTTAAGTGACTAACTTATTGGTACACACAGCCTTGTTCTATAGTAGACAAGTCCACTATTGATAGAAAATTCATGATACTTAGCATGTAGCTTTTGATTCTAATGTTTGGTAGAGATTTCCCTTAGCATCTTTTGATAGGCTGGATCATGGCATACTTCCTCTCTAGCTAACTCAAGTATTGGATTGTTTGGCATAGATACTTTAGTAGCTAGAGATCTAGCTGTTGATGGATTCTGTAAGATTAGAGAATTTAGGAATGCCTTGCAACTAAGTGCATCGGCAACTACATTCTCTTTTCCTCGTCGGTACTTGATTTCAAAGTCATATTCCTCCAACACTTCAATCTACCGACGTTGCCTCATGTTGAGCTCATTCTGGGTAAAGATCCATTTGAGACTCTTATGGTCAGTTACTAGCGTAAACTTGTTACCCAACAGGTAGTTTCTCCAAAGTTTTAGAGCATGGATGACAGCTAGCAATTCCAGATCATGTGTAGCATAATTCTTCTCATGACTCTTCAATTTCCTTGAAGAGTATGCTACAGGATGACATTCTTGCATTAGTACACACCCCAAGGCAAGAATGCTAGCATCAGTTATACTACCTCGAACTCTTTATTGAGGTCTGGAAGTCTTAAGATAGGTGTTGATACCAAACTTTGCTTCAATCTATCGAAGCTATTTTGTTTGGGAGTTGACCATGAAATGGAAGCTTGCTTCTTCAATAAGTCTATCAGAGGTGCTACAATCAAAGCATAGTTTTTTATGAAGACCCTATACCATCTTGTCAATCCAAGAAAGTTGCATATTTCTTTGACAGATGTTGGTATTGGCCATTCCAGTACATCTCTGACCTTGGCTGGGTCCACTGAGATTCCTTCCGCTGATACTATGAATCCCAGATATTCAATCTGACATTCGAAGAATGCACACTTCTTCATCTTAGCATACAACTTATGTGACCTCATTATCTCAAGGACAATCTGAAGTTGGGGTTCATGATCTTCTTCCTGTTTGGAATAGACTAAAGTGTCATCGAAGAAGACGAGCACGAAGTCATCAAGATATGGCCTAAAGATATCCTGCATTAACCTGTTGAAAGTGGCAGGTGCATTCGTAAGCCCAAATGACATAACTAGGAACTCAAAGTGCCCATATCTTGTATTGAAGGCTGTCTTGAGGATATCTTCTTCCTTGATCCTTATCTGATAGTAACCTGACCTGAGATCAATCTTGGAGAAGATCTTTGCACCTTGAAGACGATCAAGAAGCTCATCTATTGTAGGAATAGGGTACTTGTTCTTGACCGTTGATTGATTCAATCCTCGGTAATCAATACATAGTCGAGATGTCCCATCTTTCTTTTTCTGGAATAGTATTGGAGCTCCCCATGGTGAACTGCTAGGATGGATGTAGCCTTGTTCTAGCAATTGCTTGAGTTGTTCCTTTAGCTCAATTGCTTCTAGTATGGACATTCTATAAGGTCTCTTTGCAATTTGCGCAGCTCCTGGTACTAACCTAATCTCATGATCCACTTCTCTTTGAGTTAGGAGTTTTGTAAACTCTTCAGGGAATATGTCTGCGTATTCCTTTAGCCGAGAAGGTCCTTCATTAGACTCTTGCTTCTGATCTAACTTGTTGAGTTTGATCAAGTAGACAGGTAATCCTTTTCTGACTCCTTTTATGATCCAACATACCTTGGCCAATTGGATTCTTAGAACTCCAGCCTCACCTTGAGTTGTGACTAATTCCCTTTCAGAGTTTCGAAAGGAAACTTGACCCTTTCCACAATGAATGTGGGCGTCATTAGGCTTAAGCCAATCCATTCCCAGTAGACACTCATGGATACCTAAATTCATGACTCTGAATTTAACCGAAGTCTTCTTTCCTCCCAAAAAGAATTCCACCTTAGCAGTTTGCCTAGTACAAGTAACCTCACGACCATTTGCCAATTCCACAAGCAAGATAGGTGCATCTACTGTGGCTATTCCTAGTCTTTTTGCACAAGCTGGTGAGATAAAGGAATATGTATTGCCAAAATCAATCAAGGTCTTGAAACTTTTACCTTGATAGTCTGACAGTGTTTGAATCACCGAGAACTGGCAATTTGGGCCTTTCTTGTGTAGAGTGGCATGGACTGTCGCCCTTTCAAACTCTGCTTCCATGGTCAGATCTTCTTCTTTGCACATTTTCCTATTGGCAATGCAGGTGGTTCTTCCTCTGCCTCGGGTAGCAGCTCCTTGACCACGGCCCATTCCTTGGAAAGGTGGTTGGCGATGTCCTCCAGCAAGCTTGGGACATTGCCTCTTGAAGTGACCGAGTTCCTTGCAGTGGAAACAATGGAGGTTTCGGCCATTGCTTTGAGTAGGAACAAAGTTGTTGACATTGTTAGTCCTTGCTTTCTTTCTTTGTCCCTGATTATGACCTTGAACTCTCTTCATTTGAGGTCTGAATGCTCCTTTGTTCGGGTCATTATAAGACCAAGCTTTGTTACCCCTTGGTCTAGACTGCACCTCCTGAATTATAGGCCCAGCTTGAATGAGTGTGTCTTGAAGATCTGATGGACACATAGATTCGAGACGGGTGTTTATGGTGGATTTAAACCCGCATAGATTCGAGATGGGTATGCATCAAGAGTGAGCCCCAACTGTTTTAGCTTGTATACTTCATTCATTTTCTGTGTGCAATATGCAGGTGGTAGGTATCTTCCCTACATGGCTTTCTTCAGCTTCTCCCAGGTAACGGATCCCTCCACGATCCCTTGATCCATGCACCATTGCTTCCAGCAAAGCTTGGCTTTGTTGGTGAGCTTTAGCTTGGCGAGCATAGCCTGATTGGCAGGTGCAGTACCGGCTTCTTCGAAGTAATCCTCCATGGATTCAATCCAAATTTTAGCATCTGCTTCAACGGACCTGCCTCTCCCATCAAACTCGGGCTGCTTAATCTGCTTGAGAAGAAATTTCTTCTCTTGGATTACAACAGTACTTGATGTAGGAGGCGAACTAGGAACCTGTACCTAGGGTTGTGCCTGGATAAAGGTTTCTTAACATCATTATACGATAAAAGTTATTGATTTATATTACATCTTCAATTCCGCTATCACCAAGGCAATCTAACCACTTAACTTTTTATCAATTTCTAATGCACAATCAGACATTGATAAAAAGAAGTCTTATTTGTATTTATATGGGCATAGCCCTTTCGGAATACAACATTTCTTGCGATGATAAGCCAACTGTTACATTTAGTTGGGGAGAACAATGTTGTATTACATTTATCTACATGAACTGTATAATAGTATGGTTTTAGGTCATGGATCTTTAGGAATCGGTAAATCATTGGAAGTTCAGGGTATCCTTTCCTTTGGAACCCATTCTTTTCATGGCACCCTAGCACTTCAATCCTGTCAGCGGGGATTACACGGATTACTTCCTCATATACATATGAGTTCATCTCAACCCTTTGACCTCGAATATGTAAAGTTGAGTTTACGTGAGCTTCCACAAAAATGAACAGCTTCACGACTTTCAGGTCTTCCAACCACTTGATCCTCTTTAGGTTGGTTTGTAGATAAGCAAACCGGTGGGCGACTATATAGTAGATTCATGAAGCACCCATCCATCTTCGTTCCATGTACAAAGGTGATGAATTATAGATTTGCTCTAGGATGTTCATCATCTCAACCCTTTTTTGATAATGCAGAGAATGCATTCCAGTCATAAACATGATTCGAAATACTAAGAACTTGTTCCATGCTTCGTAATTCTGCAAGATAGCATTGAAGGTAAGGAAATGTTTGGAACATCAACATTTTCTTTACTTCATCTTATTAAGATTTCATAAAAAATTTCCGTTGTTGGTCGGCTCTGATACCAATTGTAATGTGTCCACTTGTATCTTCAGGATACATCTTAGCAGTCCATCGGAAAGGATGTCTAGAAAGCTCCACTCGGCACTCCCATGGAATGTTATGGGGTTTGCAATCTAGGGCTTTTCGCATCTGCCTTGTAGCAGAAGTATACGGGCCATTCCCACTTAGGATCAACCTGAATTAGGGTTTTCATTATTGGTCATTTCCTAACGGCAACTAGTGTCGAACCCAAGCCAACTACTTTATGCAGAAACGCCAGGTCCGAAGCGGATCTACACTACACTTGGTTCAAGGAGAATGGGAAACGAGAGGGATGCAAAGCTCAACCTCTCTGCCATAAGGCATAGTCCCATTCTGTTCCCCTAAAACAGCGTAAATCAGGTTCAATCATAACTCTAGGTCAATGCTTTTGTTGTTCATGTTCTTTGATGATCTTCCTGTTATTCCTCGTGATTTGAGAAAAGTTCCTGGCCAACCGGGACCACCCATCCATAGGACGGACCTATGGCCCATCCTCCGCACTTTCCTCAGGTTGTTTTAGTTATTTAATTACCTAACACATTGGTTGGACATGTAACAATCAGCTTCTTTAATTAACCTGTTTGGCACTCGTTCTTTTGCGTAATCTTATCACTTGACATAGAAAAACAATATCAAACAAGTTCCTTATTAACAGGTTATCATATTTATCTTTGAAATACAAAGAGTCCAGCCCATAAGCTTATCCACAACCGGCCCGAAGGCTATCTAGCAATCCAGAGGGATTACCAATCCAGGTTTCCGCCCATAGACTAGTATACAGGCCTCGAGATCCAATCTCGAGTCACGTTAGCCTCTTCTGCACGGCCCAGAAGGCGAGGGATTTACAGCTAGAGTCCCCCCATGGTACCCAAGCATCCTCCTACTCCAAGTAGCGCTCAACGGAGAGACCTCTCGCGGCGGGTTCGGTCCACTTTCTCGGCGCGGTTAACAACCCCCTTGCTTACGGCCATGTAGGTAGTCGGGGGTAACTAAAAATGCCTCTCCCTTCAGGCCTTCAACCTGAAGTATAGATATCCATTCATCTTTCAATTCATTGATCAAAACAAAGCCAAACAATGTTCTTAAATCTGTAATAAGCACAAACAGTGTTTTTGTTGGCAAACTTGCTAAGGAACAAATCCTTCCTTTCGAATGTGTCCACCACTCGATCCGAGATGACTTGCAGCTTGGCAAGATCCCCTATATCCTGGGTTAGGGCGTACCCTATTAACCCAACTTGGTCAAACCTTAAGTTCATAGGTTATTTTAGTTTATCGGTTGGTCTATTGCTTCCAAGCAATCTTCTTTACTCAAGAAAGATACTAAATTAGGATGATTATTTATCCTCTTGCAAGATAACTTGCATAAGGACTTGCCAACCTCATTGTGAGAATTTGGCCATTTCCTTGCGATCCAATCACAAGATCATATGACTCCACACTTGCTGCACAAGTGTTGCATCGAACTATGAGACTTATTCTACTCATTGAACAGAGTCATGAAACAATCTATTCCTGATTACGTGAGACTGACGTCGTCAGTCCTAGAGTTTCAAGTTCCATCTCGTAAGATTCCTAGAGACAAACCCTAGTTCACTTTGCAATTACATTTCATTGTCCCTACATTCAGTGAATGTGGGCAAGTATTTAAGGTATAAGAGTTTCAGTTTTTAGCAATACGTACGATTAGGTCACGTATTAATTTCCTAGTGAATTTCTTGGAATTTAACTCATTCTAAACGAGTACTCCACGGTTTAGGTGTTTTAGGTTTATGCCAATTTGTTTAACTTTAGAAAATAATTACGTGATCATTTCCACATGACTCATTGTCTATGCGTAAATTGATTTTTCAACCCTAACTTATCGATTTGAGGTCAGGCATAGGTTAGGTTAATTCCAACTAATCTTCCTATACTTTGCAAATAAAATTCATACTAAACAAGCAACCTTTTTCTTGATAATTTATGCAGTTGACAATGATGATTTCCTAGAGTTATGCATTGTAAGAATCATTTCATGCCTTGCACTTTCCACGATGATTCATTGCGAAGAGGATATGGGTTAATAGTGCGATATGCAGTTTATACTTTTAGGCTTAAATGAAGTATACTATTTTAATGGACAATAATCTAATTTTTAATTCACTTCAATGCATAAAGCTATTTGCTAGAAATATGTTTATGCTTTCTTTATTTTGCATGTTTAATTGAAAGTTAATAAGTTCCTCCGTCGTGAGCATTTAGGACAAAAATATATCCTATTTCCAACAATTAACCTTGCATGATTGAAATACAACAATATCAAATAAAAATTAGGAAGGAAAACCTGGGCTTGGGGTGAGATGTCCATGTGGATGCCAGGAGACGACCCTCCCGCGACTGTGCCTTGGACTTTCGTAGGAGGCCGCAATTGTAGTCTTTCTGTCGTGGAAGTAGCTTTACAACCCCTTTTGAAATCCCACTGTGGCTCCCTTTTGCAATAACTTGCACCGTCCATTGAAAGCAGTTTTAGAAGGCTTCCTCCTTGGAGTAGGGAATTTGAAAGGAGGTGTTTCAGAATCTTTCACGACTAAGACCCATTAAAGCCATGGGGAAGGCTTAATGGCCTTTGTAAAGAGTCGCACGAACTGAGAATAAAAAGGTGCGGAATCCCTTATGAGGGCTTTTGAGTGGGAAAGGGAGGTGTCAAAAGACCCTCAACACTCTCTTTTTCTTTTACGGAGTGGGGGAAAAAAACAAAGCTCCAAGGGGTATTTAGCATGGGGAAGGAAAAAGGCTAAGGGGGCCCTTAGGGGGGGATTTGAGATACGGGGGGGAAAAAATAAGGGCCTTTTAGGGGAAAAAATTTGGAGGGAAAAGGGCCTAAGACTTCTTAAAAGCCCCTCCAAGGAGAATTTGGGGGGGGGAGAACTTATAGAGGCCTAAAGGGAAGTTTCCAAGGGGAGGAAGAAAAAGGGGTAGTCCAAAAGGTTATAGGAAGGAGGTTTAAGGAGGATTTAAACACTGGGGGGATTGTTCCAAAGCCCAAAGGAAGGGGGCTTAAGGGAATTTTAAGACACGGGCGGGGGGGGAATAAGACCTTTAAGGTGTGAGTTCTTTTGGGGGGTAAAGGGGGCTTATAAAGCCTCCTTAGAAGCTTCCCCCCAAGAAGCTTCTACAGCTTCAGAACCATGTGGCAAGGGGGGAAAGAAAACCAACGCCGATTGGCAGCGTTCTGACGGCTGGGGTGCTGTTTGCAATTGCAGAGGGCGAGGATTGTGATGGCATCTCCTCCTTCAGCAGCACGACGGTAGTCCTCCCCTCTCCCTCAAGTGGCACAGGCGCAGTCCTCCTTGGCTTCTCCCTCCCTCAAAGCCTTCTCTCCCTCACTCATAGCCTCAGAATGGTGTCGTGGCAGCCCTCCCTCCTTGTCCTCCCCTAGGCGGCAACAGCCCCCAGGTTCTAAATAGGGGAGGGGAGGGAATCCTTCCTCCCATACGTGGCCGCGCCATGGCGATTAGTAGCCAGCAAGCTCCACCGAGGAGCTTTTTCATGCTTTCTATTCCCCTCCCCCTCCAGCACAACAGTCGACTGGGGAGGGGGATATGGAAAAAAAAATTGCGATTATCCTAGTAATTTATCAAAATGCTATATTATTATCCCTACTACTTAAAAAAGGGGGATTCATGCGTGATTGGTAGTGTTCGGTATATTACACCAGCTTTGTGGATGGGGGCCATAAATAGAGGAGAACTACATTTGTAGATGTACTGTATACTATGATATCCGAGGCCACTATCATTGCCTCTTTAAGGAGGGATTTGGACCACTAAGATGGGTAATTGACTATGAGAACCAAATTTTTTTGGGTCTTCTCTTATTGGATCCCCTTTGGTGCAAAGTAGTACTGTTACAGGATAGCAGGTGACCCTAGCCTCATCCACCCCCTCGAGAGAGTAGTTACAGACCTTTTCAGTATAGCTGAACCCCCAACCGCATTGCCACTCTAAAAACTACATCTCCTACTGATAGACGTCATCAAGGGACATCATCATGCGGCATCACAATTGACAAAGCTACAACATTAGGCAGAGCGCAATGCCCTAGAGTACCTACTTGGCAACATAGACATGCCCATATGCATCACATTCGCATCACGATTTCTCATCACAGATGCAGATTGGCACACTGATGCACTCGAAGGTAGCTTGAAAAGTCTTGTGGATTCCATAAACTGAGGAGAGATACTCTTTACTCTTTTTATCTTTTTAAACCTAGTTTTTAAAGTGTTTTTTTAGTTTTTTCAAAATTTTCAGTTCTCCCTACTTCTCATACATCTCATCCCAATCCACCATGTATACCTACACATTTATATCTATCTCTTCTTCTATGATGAGAGATGATGATACTAGTTGTATTGGTTTTGGTCTCATAGGCCATTCTAGCCTTTTAGAGATGTTAATAGATCTTATCTTATCTTATCTCCTCTCTCTCTCTCTCTCTCTCTCTCTCTCTCTCTCTCTCTCTCTCTCTCTCTCTCTCTTCAATTGGTATCAGGTGATGGGTACTAGGTTGTTCGACCATAGTATGTTACAATGCTCTTGTGAGAAGATGCTTACCTGGAATGTCTCCAAGGTGCTCGTCAGGCGACTGACATATTTTGAGCGATGCTCATTGGGATGCAAGGCGTGGCTAGAGCAAGAAGATCTCTCTCTCTCTTTCTCTCTCTCTCTCAATGAGTGTGTGGGGGGAGGGGGAGGGGGAGGGGGGAGTACCTCTCTCTCTCTCTCTCTCTCTCTCTCTCTCTCTCTCTCTCTCTCTCTCTCTCTCTCTCTCTCTCTCTCTCTCTCTCTCTCTCTCTCTCTCTCTCTCTCTCTCTCTCTCTCTCTCTCTCCCTCACACACACACACACACACAATGTGTATGCGTGTGTGTGTGTGGGGTGGTGGGGGGAGGCAAGGGAAAGAGTGTGTGGGTGGGAATGTTTGTGAGTGTATGTATGTGGGGGAGGGGCAAGAGGGCAAGGCGAGGGCTCTCTCTCTCTCTCTCTCTCTCTCTCTCAGGTTCGGAATTAACCTAGCCCGTGAAGATATTAAAATTTACAGAGCATCACTTAAGCAACGTCGTCCATATTGCAAATGCCACTTAACGTATCACAACTATGTGTGGCTTAAGAGAATGAATTTTCAACATAAAATTGCATCACTTATACAACACTTCAAATTTTTCTTAAGAGACACCCACTAAAAATTAAAATTTACAAAAAAATGGAATTCGCATAAGCGACGCTTTGGCAGTGCTTAAGTGATGCCAGTCATTTTTTAATGTATCTCTAACACCCCCTCTTTCTTCTAGTGTTGCTACCCATAAGACCAATTTTAGCCACAACCTTGCTATCCACACTCCCACATAACCCATTTTCAATATTAGCCTACTCCAAATCAGCATTACATGCATCATCATATTCCCTCTAATGTTGTTTCTCTATGTCTTTATCAACCTACATCAATGCTTGCAAAACTTCACCATCAAACTGTCTTTTTCATTTCAGCATATCAATGATTGCATCATGAAACTCCCTCTAGAATCAACACCCAATATGCCATAATATGGAATCTATACTCCAATGTGGATGATTGCAACCGATCACCTTAAACAACCACTTTATCAATTTGGATATGCTACAAGGCTTGCAACCTAGCTTTATAACAGACTTGTAGGATACTAGGAAGATGCAATTTGAAGATTTTGAGGTACCCTGTAAGATCATTGCTCCCAACTACCACCTTTACTGCATTTGGTAGCCAATGATTTGAATGCTAAAGTTGAGTCCCAACCTTTGACCTAGCTTTTTCCCTCATGAATCCTACCCTAGACACTGCTAATCCTAATGGTAGAGCACTATTCATGATAGCTCGGGGTAGAGAAGGCCTTAAACCCCTTCTCATACCCAGAGCACAATAGCTCTGAGAGAGGGAAAATTTGTTGTGTGGAAACCCTTTTCATGTCCTAGAACCATTAATAGACTAGATGGAGCTAAGCAAAGGAAAGATCATCATCAAAGAGAAGTCATTCCCCTCACTAGTGATGTGACTCTCCCCACAAGCCTCTCCCAAGACATCTTCAACTTCACTACTGGCACTTCCTCCCAGGATTCTGGATGGCTAATGCTCATGGACCACTACAAGGCTGTTGAGAAATAGCAAGATTAGCCCCTAGAATGTGTTGAAATCCTGCAAAATGTGACCACTTCAAACTCTTGGCTAATGTAGATGTCAAAGTCAAGTGCCTCATGAAGCACATCCTACAAGTATTTGAGAAAAACTTGGAGCAAATCATGCAATGAAGAAGTCAAAAGAGGAGGCTAGAGATTAGTGCATAGAGACAAGAGTAGCTAGTTGGCGTACATAGGTAGAAGAGGCAATGATCAATATCAAGCTCTATTTCGAAGTGGAGTAACTAAAGGGGAGATTGATAAAATCTAGGGCATTAGCGTCCAAGTGCATGATATGCATCTAGTCCCTCCAAGATGTTGCGTGTTTTCAATATGAAAAGTTTGAAACCTTGACACAATACCTCACAATATCAAGGATGGAGCATGATTGGATCCAACAATCTATGTGGCTCGGTGGCTATTATTTAGAAATCTTGGTAGCCAAAATCTATTCTCACTAAATTATGCACCCTCTACATTGGGCCTATATGGATCTCCAACACAACTATATCCACTACTCCTCACTCCCAACACTCTCTCCAACTCCTCCTAGCCTATTCCCTATTTGACTTTACCTCCCACATTGGAAATTTCTTATCCTACTAGCATCATCACTACGGGCTTTGCTGAAACTCAGATCCAACCGCGCATCTACTTCCCCCAACCCTACACAAGATGCAACCACTCTAGAAGATGAATGTTTCTTTTAAGAATGACTCATGTGGGTTTGAGTCCTTCATGTGTGCCATGTGTGAGAGGTCCAAGATGGCCTGATTGGCAACCCAAAATAGCATTCATAGGAGGGTGGTGGAAAGAGGTTATCAACTCTAATGGTAGTGATTCAATAGTGCAAGGTGGCAGATTATCCAAGGATTATAATAGAGGGGCTTCATGACAACACGAGCACCTCAAGCTATAAAAGGATCAAGCAAGAAGTGTTATCATCTTCTTCTCCTTCTTTGTCTTTTGCATTCACACCTCCTACTCCTCAAGTCATCTTTACATGAACTCTCCCTCGATTATGCCAAGCCAATTCCTCTCCTCTTGACCTTACATCCATTAGTCTTCCTCTTTACTTCCTCCTTTGATCCACTATTTAGCTAATGAATACTCTATAATCCTTCACAACAACGCGAATAGAGATCAAGTAGTCCAATCCATTTCCATGTATTTCATTTAAGTAGATTGATTTGGAGATGAACTTTATGTCTCATACCTACCATCAATCCCATGTATACATATGATGTAATATATGAGCATTTGCTTTTTGGCAAGAATTTTCTATCTCAACATGTTAGTATTGTGCTTCTTTTTATTGGTATGCTTTATAGTTAGGTTTGAAATGCCAGCATACCCATGTGTAAGGTCCTGGTATGATATGACTCTGCTATCCAATAGAGCTAGTGCAATCAATTTGCACCTAGCAACCATATCGAGCATTCACACTAGATTACAATGCATGTATCTTGTGTGGTAGCCATTTGCTACAACAATATCTTGTTGATGGTTTTTGTATCATTGAGCAATGTAGATTAGCCTTGAGTCACCATAATCAATCAACTTTATAAATTGAATTATATAGATGATTGATGGATACATTTTAGAGTCATTTTAGTGGGATAGTTATATGAAAAAGAATGGTATTTCCCCCTCTTGCTTTATAAGTGGACCAAGGTTCATGCACCAACTATATCAAGATACTTTAGGCCATTGTACAAAGGAAGTGAAAAACTAGATCTATTTATAACATGACATATAATCCAAAGTGGATAGAAATCAGAGATTCTTCATTTCCTAGGTAGACTACATATGATCATGCAAATTTTACCTGCCTGCTTGAGTTTTCAATTAGAAACACAAGATATGATCCAATTAAATATAAAATGAACTCTTTTTCAAGGTTGTTTGATATGTTTCTATGATAAAATTAAAGAGAGGAATACCTCATTCACATATACTATTTATATTAGATCCACACTTTAAATCCATATAACCAAAACACTATGATAGATTATTGTGTGTGTGAAGCTTCCTGTTAAAGATAAATTTTCATCTTTCTATCCAAATATCACTAAATGAAACATATATGGTCCATGTGGGGTGTTTAATAGAAAAATTCCATGAGGGAAGGCCAATGTACAAAGGGATATCTAAAGAAATATGTCCATTTAATCGCAATTGATCATATTGGTTTTTCTGTGTAGAGAGAATAAGATGATGGAAATAAACTTAATGTAAAGGTAATATCCTATATGATCGATGGTTATACCATACAACTTGAGTATTAAACATAATGCACATATAAATGTAGATGTATACTCCACAATTATAGTATTTAAATATATGTACAAGTATGTTTATAAGGGCCATGATCATGTGGCTATTAGCTTAGCAACTACACAAGGTTCGACATAAAATGAAATAGGCAAGAAATATATAGATAAAATTGCAAAAAATGAAATACCTTCTAATTTCAAGATGTGTATTTGCTAGTGAATTGAGCAAGTAAACTCTTCTCATGTAGGTCTACTAAAACAAGGCTCCAATACTTGCTACATTATCATACACAAAAAAAAATTGAATCAATAAGCTTTTGCGTCATATAGATCTAGTGAAACAATCAGACTTTAATTTTTGTGATCACACCAAGTTTTTGAATTAGGTTACATTCAAAAACCTTTGACCTACATGTGTTTAAAGGGTAAAATGATAATACTTGTTGTTATAAGAAAAAATTAGTTCATCAAATTTCTTGGATTTGTGATGTCGTAAACATTTGACAACTCCAAATCGTAAAAGCAAAGGTATTGACACTAATGAATCTACAACTAGCAAACTATTTTGTTGCTCAAGACACAACTTTGATATTAGAATCCTATTTTTTATTTTTAGCACATCAAAATCTAAAATTTTGAGCTACTTAACAAGCATACAAGACCAAGAAAGCAAAAAATTCTCAGTATTACCTCAATGATGCAAGGACTCTAGAATCTCAAACATATACATTCTCGGATTGCAATATGCATACATCAACTTCTCTCAATTCTAATTTGATTAGCCCATTTATTTTACACATCTTGATCATTATGGCACAAATTTTTTATTTGAGCCCTTATATAAATTTTCTAATAGCAACATGAAGAAATATTCAATTTCTTTTTAGTGGATAAATGATAAATTTAGACCTAAATTGAGACTCTATAAAAAAAACATATCAAATTTAATTTTATATCCATGTGCATTAAAAAATAATAAATCATGCTATCTTTGAAATTGCGCTCTTTTTCACCATTCCATTGATCTTAGGATTAATAAGAGTGGATTTTTGGAGCCAGTTCTAAAGCAGAGAAAGACTCCAAGACCCTTAAAATAGCAAATTTTCATGGAAAATGAAATGGTTTGCGGATCAAGGAACTAGAGTTTTCCTACATGCATTTCAATGCTAGGAATCAAATGCAAGTTTCCATTCGTTAATTGGAGTGTGTTTGACCCCCCATTTAACGGCCATAAGGTTTAACATTATGAAGCTGCTATTGATCGGGAAGCCAAAAAGCATGTGACAGAGGCTAGGGTGATATCTTTCAATGCAAGAAAGTCACTCGTCTAGCCAAATCCCAAGTCTGAGATCATTTGCCCCCCAACTGGATTAGAATCATTGTGGTCAAGTGTGAACACCAAGATTTGAACTAGTTAAGTGGTAGATTAGTGGTTAAGCTTATTAAGAAAGAAACAAAGTAAGAAATGAAATGCCATGGAAGGGGTGTATTTTGTTCCACACCTCCTCCATCCCCCTAAAAATTGCAATTTTGGTTGTGACATGATTCTCTCTCTCCTCCTAAGCATTGGTTGCATCAAATTTTTTCTTCTTCAATGCACTCATTCTCATGAAGAATTATGTAGTATTCACTAGGATAAAAAATCAATCTTTCTCTCTCACCACAAAGGTGGTTCATATGGGCTGAGAGAATGAGGGGGAAATGGATGCAGACTTATGATAGAATGTGAGGGATAGATAAAAAAAGCAAACATCAATTGTTGTAAACAATTGTCAGTGGCTTCTCATTTTTGAATTATCAAATGTGCACACGCAATTTCATGTGTAAGTGGACTTCCTCTTAGTTTTATGAGGCATATTGGTTTCCTATAGTTGAAATTGGTTTCTAGTGTTTGAAAATTGTTCATTCTATTAGAAATATCAATATGAACAACAATTCTTAATTGTTTTTACATCTTATTCAAAACACACAAAAGTATTGTTTCATGGCAAATTGTGTTCCCATGGAGAAAAATGGAGAGTAATAAATAATCTCAATATTTTTAATTATTTCACATCAAAAAATATAAAAAATAGAATTATAATTATAATTAATTGTACAAAAATAGAGAGAAAATGTGTTTTAATTGAGAGAAAATTAGATATTGCATGTGGAAAATTAGGGTTATATTTGTGTAAGTATAATGGAGGTAGGACATGAGAATTTACCTCAACATACCTTCATTGATATGTACTAGTAAGTATTTATTACTTACATTATAAAGGAAGATACATGAAAACACCTCTTAATCTACCCATCACACACAACAAAACCTTAAGTAGTAGGAAGAGAGGGGGTTTTATGTACTGAATTTGATTCAAAATATTATTTTTTTACTTCACTTTTCATATAGGTTTTGATCTTATTTTAACTATTAAGAGGTATAGTGGCAGGGAGTAGTTTGGCGCCTTATCATTGTAGCAAAGTCATTAGTAGAAGTAAATCATGGAAAGAATGTTTGAGCACATTTAAAATGTTTCTTTTGTGTAAATAAAATGTTTGTGCACTCAAAGTTATCCACTTTTCATTACATTGCATCAACATGGTATAAAAAGAACTATCTCCTGGATGCATAGCACTTAATTTCAAACTATTGACCTACGATGAGTGCAAGGCTCCCTATGTTATAGGTTTAGTCTAATTCTTTCCTTGGGGACCAATTTGGTGAGGAACATAATATCTCTTGGAACAAATATTGTGAAGAGTTGATTTTGTGCATATGTGTTATATGTTGTGATGGTGTATCCTAGGGCCAATCCCTAGGATGTACGAGAGGCATAGCGATAAGTTGGGGGGTGCTCCCTTTGTTTGTGTCAAGAGGTGCTAGCCACCTATGTGTTTGGGTACTCCCTTGGCTTGGAGTCAAGAAGGGCATCACATTGGACTACCATCGAGAGATTGTATCTACAAATGCATTCTTTTGACAAATCAGTTCATAGTGTATATATGCTCCTAGTCGCGAGACCATTGGATTTTTTGGTGAGTATAAGAGGCCTAGGTAGAGCCTTAGAGCTAGTGTTAGGCCCATTTTAGGTTCTAACAAGTGGTGCATTTTCTAGGAGCTATCAATAAGTGGTGGTTTCTTGGTGTTGGTTAATTAGGGACTTGTCAATCA
Source organism: Lygodium microphyllum (assembly GCF_053477565.2). NCBI lineage: Eukaryota > Viridiplantae > Streptophyta > Polypodiopsida > Schizaeales > Lygodiaceae > Lygodium > Lygodium microphyllum. The sequence continues at coordinate 77,168,834 of NC_141141.1, forward strand.
ATTTATACCAAAATGCATTGAGATAGACCCATTATTTTCTGATAAATAGTGTCAAGGGAAGATTCAAAAACAAAAAAGAGCTAAAGGGGCTAGATCGCGAGCCGAAATTATTTGGAGATATTCTTCTAAGCATAGTAGTCTGGTATCTTTGAGAAATAGAGGTATTGTTGACCCAATAAATATCACAATTAGTTCATCGAGGGGAGGAGGAATTTCTAGTAGTCTCCTTTCTACAAAAAGTTAATCTACTTCAAGTGGGAGTGTAAACCCACTGATATAAACCCCTAGAGCAAGCCCAATCATCATGATGGTGCAATGGATTGCAATACCTACAAGAATGTCACATTTTCCATTAATGAGTTAGCAAAGAAATATGCGAAACTTCACATAAGTGAGTTCCAAAAAGTCATGTCTAATTGCTAAATGTAGGATAGGGGACATCTAATGATGTTCTTTAACATGACCTTAAAAGGAAGAGCGGAAATTTGTTATCATGGCTTAGAAGTCGATACCATAATTACAATGAATTTATTTTATGTAGTCTTTTGAAGGGAATTTGCCCTTGAAAGAGGTGGAGAATATTGACTACGTGTGCTAAATGTGATACGTCAAGAACCCCATGAAAATTTCTGAGCGTATGCCAAGAAGATGAAATAGGTCATTCGTAAATCTCAAGCCTCTATCCCTATCCCACCTACTACCTGACTACAATATTTCTTGTATGGATTGGACTTCATTATCCAAGTGCAGTTAAGTAGTGTCCCTCTAGTGGGTATGGATACACTCCTATAACTCCAGTACAGGAAGTAGAGTCCCGCCAAGCAGCCTATGTATCGAGGAAAAATCTAAATTCAAGCCTTAATCCTAGAAATAATTCGGGATTAGTTAGTGGAGATCAATGTGTGATTAGTAACCTTGTGACCAACTCGAATGGTAGAGGAAGCATGATGTAGAATGTTCCTTTGTTGCCAGCTCCTCCAAATGTCACTAAGCCGACATGGTGCACAGATCGGATGCCGTAAGCACGTGTAGTGAGCGTCAGAAGGTCCCCAAAAACAAAAGAACTCTACTTTTTGCACACAAATCAATGTAGAAAGCATGCACGACATGAACAAGAGACCAATTGGGTGCAATCTCCCCCCATGCCTTGTGTGAGCGCTCCACAAAGCATGTATTTTTATGTATTAATCATCTTCAAGCTCAAATAATAGCCGAAATTACAAAATAGCACGCTTTTGGCTTTTGAGTTTGCTTTTGTGCCAAATAGAAATAAAGCTAATGGGCGCCTAAGAAGTCAGGCATACCCAAATACAATGTCCAAATACAAATATCTAAATCGTGCACCCATGCGCATACAAAAATAATAAATAAATATCAAATGCCTTGATAAATAGGCATGACAAAATATAGACGTCATGCCTAAGGTATGCACCCATAAAAATATTGACGATAACTTGAATACACGCTATCCTCCAATGCTTTCCATTGCCACCATTGCTATCTCTACACATCAACTGAAGTAATCACAATCATTAGTAAAATAATACAATTAAATCAACAAAAGTGAATACCTAGCAGTCTTCAGCTACATAAATAAATTAATTGGTTAGAAATCAATCCTAACCTTGATTTATCACGAGTGCGTACTCTAAACTCATAAAAGTTTATTAATTTAAATATGTATTTTGTGGAATCACCCGCTATGAAATCACCCATGTACACACTTGTTTGCCGTGTTTACCGCAGCACAGAGGAGTGGGAAAATGGAAACAAGGAAATAGCAAAAAAGGCGCAGGATAAAAGGAGGAAAAGGCGCCTTGACCGGTAACTAGACCCTAAAAATTTTAAATGATTGGGCACGACCCCCAAAAAGTCTCAGTGTCGCCCCGAGAAAGCAAAAGAGTAAAAAGCACACCATTAAATGTGGAAGCGCTCCCGAATTCTTGTAAAAGAGTGCCAAAATCCCTCTTGTGCAAATTTTATGCATTCGTTGGTAATAGGATAAATTAGAATGGTGGAAAATGACAAATGAGCTTAGGCCAATGGTCGGCCATCTAAAAAAGGGGATGACCGCCCAAAGAAGAGAGGGCATCTATATAAAGTTCAAAAGTAAATGAGAAGTTCATTTTTGTGTGTGGCTAAAGCTTCTTCTTCTTCTTCTTCTCTTGTTTCTTGCCTTCTTGCTTGTGCTTGAGAGAGGGAGTGAGTGTGTGAGGGTGAGGGAGTGAGTGTGTGAGAGTGAGGGATCGTGGAGAAGAAGCTGTCCATCTCCTCTCTCCATCTTCTTCTCTTCTCTTCTCTTCCCTTGTCTTTCGCGTGGCCATGGAGGATAGAGCTCATGGGGGAGGGATTGAGGTTTCTTGAGCTTGCCACAAGGATCGTGAAGCTACTTTGTGCAAGAGAGAGGAGGGTACTCGATCGAGCATCAAGGTAAGCTCACTATACTTGTAAGGTAGGCATGGCGCGTTAGCTATGTGAGAGGTAGCCATGGCCACTCGGCTTGAAACGCTTGATCAATAAGCGGTCCGTAGGTCTTGGGGTAGAGCTCATAGCTCCCCTTCATTTTTGTTCTGTTGCTGGGATAGACAGAATGGAGCCTTGAGCACGGCGCGTATCAAATCGAGCATAGGAGTAGGGCCATTGCCCGAAACGGTGCTTGAGATAGATAGAAGATTTAGGAGGTTTAATCGTTGGAACAAGTAAGTATTTTGAGTTTCTTCATGAGTGCTTGAGTAGGTAAATATAACCCATGCTTGGTTTTGCGATCTTTTGTTAGCATTAGGTAGGATGGGATTAAGATTCGAAACTGAAATGGTACGGTTTTTGCTACTGTAAATCTGGTTGCAATAAGAAAAAGAAGGCAAAAATTATGTTTTTTAAGGGGGAAATCACAATGGGGAAAGGCTCTAAGGTTAGGGAGTGGTTGGGCAATGCTATGTAAGGCTTCGGTAAGGGGAGAAGAGCTCATTTGCATTCTAACTTAGTTGAGAGAGAGCAAGAGAGAGTGAGAGAGCTACATGCACAGGAGAGGAGCGGATGCCCTTCGATCACACTTCCGGGGTGCTACAAGTGTACAAATCTCTTCCCCGGCATGCCCTTGTGTGTATTTAATAGCCTAAAATAGCTAATCATCAGCATAACACTAGATTCATCACCATTTTCCTTGTCGAAAGTGCACCGACCCCGACATGTTCGAACGTCCGAACCCTAGAATCGGGGCAATTGGCTGTCCCGAACCTACGGTTCGGCGTTCGGCCTTCGGGCATTCGGTCATGCGTCGTTCATGCTTCGAGCTTCGGCCTCCCGAACTAAGGCCTTCGGGCTTCAAAGTTCGTCCTTCAGGCCATCTAGCCATTCGTACCTTATCATTCGGGCTTTGGCGGTTCAACCCCTTCGAATTCGGGATTCGGCCATTTGGTGTTCAAATGGTCGAATCGGCCCGCTCGAACCCGGCCGTCCGACCCAGTTCGAGTTCGGCCCTCGAACTCGGCCATTCGAGCTTCGGCCAAACGAGTAATTCAAAATTCGATGGTTCGGATGCTGATTCCAAGATTTGGACCCTGCCATTCGGGCCAAATTTGGCTGAATGCATTTTTGACATTATTTTAATAATTTAATCCTAGAGCAGCGTCGTCGACACTAGTCCGACCCTGTAGGTGCGAGAGAATCATAGAAAACTTGGTCGTGTGGCTAGGATACCTAGCAGAGTGTGTTGTCGCAGCCTAGACACAACAATAGACCAGACATCAGACCCCCACACACCTAAGAGATGCACCAGAGACCCAGATTTTAACCAGGTAGCCGTGTGCTAACCTCATACCCAGTGGCCAAGAGCTGAAGGTAGCATTGACATCGCACTTAAGTGCTGTAATCCCGCACACACAGTAGGCCACATTGGTTGTGCACTGAAAGAGCAGAAAGCCTGATTTCTCACCGAACGCACACACACCACACTGAGTGTACATAATTTGAGGATTGGTTGTAATAACAAGGAATACACTCGAACATAATCATTCAAGGAACCCACCAATAGGAGTGAACCCCAAGACTTAGCAGACAAACAAGGTTAGGACCCAGGTGGACGTTAAGTGGACATGAGGATCGAGAAGACGACAACATAGAGGATCGGGCGCTGCCAGAACTACTCCAACTAATCGACGGCCTTGTGGAATTGGAGGAAGAAACAATGTTAGGATCAAGAGGCGACCGAGGAGAGGATCGGCTAGACCTATGAGAATTCCCAATCTCAGTACAGGAACTAGTCCATGACTACAATTTACTTACTAGGACCGTGATCCAAGGAGGCCCTGTAGAAGAAGTGGTAGCAAGCCTCCAAGGAGAGAGAAGAGCAATTAGGAGAGCACTAGAAGGCATAATTTCCTACAACCACGAGCAAAGGGCTAGAAAGCTACAGCAAGACGTAGATATGTATGAGGCTAGAAGGGTGCTAGACCTAGCTGGGGTAGCCAAATCTGGACCGACTGAAGAGAGGGAACGGGCAACAGAGACTGACATGATATTGAGGGAACTTGTAGCCAAGTGACTCATGGGCAATACGTCCATTGAGTAGAGTGCTACTACCCTAGCCACCGCACTACTCTCAGGATTGGGAGTCATGCAAGGGGCTAAAGGGCAGGCTACAATCCCTATCGTAGCAAAACAGCTAGTGAAGTATGAGCCTAGTAGTGACCCATATAGCTTCATGGAGCAATTTGAGCAAGTATGCAAAGCAAACGGTCTTACTGACCTTGTGCAACGCTCTCAAGCTTTGTGCTTAGGCGATAAGGGGAGAATCTAATATTCTAGGCTTGATGACGCACAACGTACAAGCTTTGCTCGTCTTAAGGGCCTCTTCATCAAGAGATTCTCTGAGGCAGGGTATTCTAACAACCTCATCGTCCGGTTGATGAATATCAGCCAAAGGGAGAAGGAAGATGTCAAGGACTACATCACTCATGTGCGTAGCCTCTTCAAAAGGATCCCTAGCAATGAGCGACCTACTGAGAGGGCAGTGTCTACAGTATTCATGAATGAAATTCGGAGTGAGGAGCTTTACAAGGCTTTGGCTAGTAACTCTACCTTGCAACGAGACATGCTAGCTAAATTTTAGTGCCAACAAAGCAACAACCTTACCCCATGAATCCCAAACACGCCCATGCAGTAAAAGAGGAGATTGATAAGCTCATGAAGGCAGGATTCATATATGAGATTGTGCACACGGACTAGGTATCACCGATTGTGATCGTGATGAAGAAAAACGAAAAAACTTGAGTGTGCGTTAATTACAAGAAAGTTAATGCCGCTACGAAGAGGGATAACTATCATTTACCATACATTGAGCACATGCTTGAGAGGCTAGCAAGTAAAGAGGCCTAAAGATTTCTGGACGGCTTCTCGGGCTACAATCAAGTGCAAGTGTACCCCAATGACAGGCACAAGACTGTGCCTTCGCCATGGAAAGGGGTGTATTCACCTACATTGTCATGCCCTTTGGGCTGATGAATGCGCGTGCGACTTTCCAATGCTTAATGTGCACTATCTTCAAAGATATGCTTAGGCGCGAACTAGAGGTGTTTGTAGATGACTTATGTGTACACTCTAGTTGGGCCGAACACTTAGAGAAATTGAGAACTGTCTTTGAACGGTGTCGTTATACAACCTCTCATTGAACCCTTTGAAGTGCCAATTCTAGGTGAAACACGAATGTATCCTAGGGCAGGTGGTATCAAAGAAGGGCATCGCCACGGACTTTTCAAAAGTCAGAGTCATCGTCAACCTTCCGCCACCCAATAACTACAAGGGAGTTCACTGTTTCTTAGGACATACTAGATACAATTGCCACTTTGTACTAAATTATGCACTGATTGCTAGACCATTGTACAAGTTGTTGATCGTGTTTGAGTGGACTAAGGAATGCCAGCGCGCATATAAAGAGTTGAAGAAGGCTCTTACTACTGCACCAATCTTACAAGCCCCAGACTGGAACATAACATTTCATGTGCACATAGATGCCTCTAAGTTTGCTATTGGGGCTGTGCTATGCCAGCCTGGTGAACATAACTTAGACTATCAGGTGAGTTTTGCCAGCAGGTAGCTCACAAAGACCGAGATGAATTATTCCACCATAGAAAGGGAGGGGTTGGCCATGGTATTTGCTGTAAAGAAATTTAGACATTATCTATTGGCCACTCCCTTTGTCTTCTTTGTTGACCATCAAGCCTTGCTCTATCTTGTGAACAAGCCTTGTGCTACAAGACACATAGCTAGATGGTTACTTCTCCTATTGGAATTTGACTTCTCTCTGTGGCTGTACGCAAAGGAAAGCAGCATTACATGGCTGGCCATATGTCCCACATACCCACAGGAGAAGCCGCCAGACAAGGCATACCTGACAATGTACCGAATGCTCATCTCTTTAACATGTCTAATGAGAGAGAATTGTTTAAAGCTGATCTGACACCATATTAGGCCTATGATGTAGTTCAGGTGCTGGAGAAGGGATTACGTGAGAGACCAATTGAGAAGGCTAGGCTGAGGAGACTTATTTTGGAAATCCCACCATACCAATTGATAGCCGGCCAACTCTATAGGTTAGGACAAGACGATTTGTTGCATAGATGCGTATGTGAGCACGAGATGCACAATGCATTGAAAGAAGCACATGGTGGAATCGCTGGAGGACACTTTAGCGGGGATACAACAGCCCGAAAGGTGCTGCAATCCCAACTGTGGTGGCCCACCCTATTCCGTGATGCTACTAAATTTGTGTAGCACTACGACGAATGCAAAAGAACCAAGGTGCCTGTGCGCAAAGATAAAATGGAGCTGACCCCTGTCATAACCCGACAACCATTTGAAAAATGGGGCATCAACTTCATTGGACCTATCAGTCCTGTAGCATAGTACTCTCAGGCTTGCTACATCATAGTAGCAAACTGATTACCTAACAAAGTGGGCAAAGGCAAGAGCTACAAGGAAGAATGACGCTAGAACCACTGCAAAGTTCCTATGGGAGTAGGTCATTTCACAGATTGAGTGTCCAATAGAATTAGTCAGTGATCAAGGCACACACTTCATTAATGAGGTGATCTCGCATCTGCTCTCTACTTTTCTAATCATTCATAGAAAATCCTTGCTCTATTACCCTCAAGCTAATGGACAGGCAGAATCCACCAATAAAATCCTAGTCAATGTACTCACAAAAGTGGTATCTACATCTTGGAGTGACTAGGACAACAAGTTAATGGCAGCCTTGTGGGCTTATTGTACGGCTTATGAAATGGCTATAGGCCAGACACCCTTTAGGCTAACTTATGGAACGGAGGCCATTTTTCCCTTAGAGTTTTTTGTCCCTAGCTTAAGGATAGCAATGCAGGAGCGCTGGGAGGGAAGAGACGCTTGGACAAATTGCTTAGTAGAGCTAGAACGCCTCACGGAAACCCGGCTCTTGGCCACCCATGCGCCGATTTGTGAGAAAGCACGGAGGAAAATGTGGTTTGAGAAGCATGTCAAACAATGCGACTTTTGATCAGGGGGATCTTGTTCTGCTATACTCTGTGAAGGGTCACAAACATAAAATGAAATTTCGTGGATTAGGACCTTTCCAAGTACGTGCAATTAGTCAAACGGGCAACGTTGAATTAGAGACGTTGGAAGGCGAAGGAATCGGCTTTTTCAGTGGCAGTTGTATTAAAAAATACTATCCTCCTTCCCACCCGTTGCATGAGACACCTATGCTGGAAGCCCCTGTCAACGTCTGCATGGCTACTATTACAGAGATAACAGATCAAGATGAAGAAACAATGGCACCCACCTACTTACGAATCACCGTCACTGCGGAAAAGACCTATTCTTTTGATGCTTTGATTGACGAAGGTGCTGATTACAATATCTTAACGCATGACCATTAGACACGCATTGGTCAACCTAAACTACAGCCCACCAATGCCAAACTCACCCCATTTGGGGGCAATGCTTGCACGCTCTTAGGGAAGTGCAATGTGGACATTTCTATTGAGTTTGAACGTATACCAGCTTTCTTTCATGTGTTTCCTAACACAAAAGGGGCCAATAATATGTCACTATTAGGTCGTACTTTTAAGAAGAAAACAAATTGTAATGTGAATTACAATCTACATCGCATCCATCTTGCTATAGACAATGTGCACATAGTGACGACTTTTAGCAAGGGCTGTTCTAACCCTTTCAACATTGTGAAGCCACCAGTAGAAATCACTATGACCGCACTTATGCTCAAGTCTACACAGAAGAACACTAAGGTGTCATGTCAAGCTCTAGACCCTAGACCCAAACCCACCAAGAGTGCTCACAAGGCCAAGGAGTCTAAGCTTATATGGGTGCCAAAGTGGCAAAGACCACCTCCGAGTAGACCACCCAAATGTGCTCCTAAATGCCAAAACAATCAGTCATCACAGCCTAAGAGACAATTTGGATGCTATCAACGTAGGCACTCAACCACACCACGATGGATCCCCAAAGATCTCTTGCGAGCGCAAGGCTACTATGAAATCAATCCTAACCTTAATTTATCACGAGTGCACACTCTAAACTCATAAACGTTTATTAATTTGAATATGTATTTTGCGGAATCACCCGCTATGGAATCACCCATGTATACACTTTTTTACCGTGTTTACCGCAGCACAGAAGAGTGGGAAAATGGAAAAAAGGAAATAGCAAAAAAGGTGCACGATAAAAGAAGGAAAAGCCACCTTGACCGGTAACCAGACCCTGAAAATTTTAAATGATTGGGCACGACCCCTAGAAAGTTTGTGTCGCCCTGAGAAAGCAAAAGAGTAAAAAGTGCACTATTAAATGTGGAAGTGCTCCCGAATCCTTGTAAAAGAGTGCCAGGATCGCTTCTGTGCAAATTGTATGCATTAGTTGGGAATATGATAAATTAGAATGGTGGGAAATGAGAAATGGGCTTAGGCCAATGGCCGGCCATGTAAAAAAGGGGATGACCGCCCAAAGAAGAGAGGGCATGTATATAAAGCTCAAAAGTGAATGAGAAGCTCATTCTTGTGTGTGGCTAAATCTTCTTCTTCTTCTTCTTCTCTTTTTTCTTGCCTTCTTGCTTGTGCTTGAGAGAGGGAGTGAGTGCGTGAGGATGAGGGAGTGAGCGTGTAAGAGTGAGGGATCGTGGAGAAGAAGCTCTCAATCTCCTCTCTCCATCTTCTTCTCTTCTCTTCTCTTCCCTTTTCTCGTGCATGGCTATGGAGGATGGAGCTCATGGGAGAGGGATTGAGGTTGCTTGAGCTTGCCACAAGGATCGTGGAGCTACCGGTGTGCAAGAGAGAGGAGGGTACTCGATCGAGCATCAAGGTAAGCTCACTACACTCGTAAGGTAGGCATGGCGTGTCGACTATGTGAGAGGTAGCCATTGCCGCTCCGCTTGAAATGCTTGATCAATAAGCGGTCCGTAGGTCTTGGGGTAGAGCTCATAGCTCCCCTTCATTTTTGTTTTGTTGCTGTGATAGACCGAATCGAGCCTTGAGCATGGCACGCATCAAATTGAGCATAGGAGTAGGGCCTTTGCCCGAAACGGTGCTTGAGATAGATAGGACATTTAGGAGGTTTAATCGTTGGAACAAGTAAGTATTTTGAGTTTCTTCATGAGTGCTTGAGTAGGTAAATATAACCCATGCTTGGTTTTGCGATCTTTTGTTAGCATTAGGTAGGATGGGATTAAGATTCAACCTGAAATGGTAGGGTTTTTGCTACTGTAAATCTAGTTGCAATAAGAAAAAGAAGGCAAAATTTGTGTTTTTTAAGGGGGAAATCGCAACGGGGAAAGGTTCTAAGGTTAGGGAGTGGTTTGGCAATGCTATGTAAGGCTCGGATAAGGGGAGAAGAGCTCATTTGCATTCTAACTTAGTTGAGAGAGAGCAAGAGAGAGTGAGAGAGCTACATGCACAGGAGAGGAGCGAACGCCCTTCGATCACACTTCCGGGGTGCTACAAGTGTACAAATCTCTTCCCCGTCATGCCCTTGTGTGTATTTAACAGCCTAAAATAGGTAATCATCAACATAACACTAGATTCGTCACCATTTTCCTCGTCGAAAGTGCGCCGACCCCGACATGTTCGGACGTCCAAACCCCAGAATCGGGCAGTTGGTTACCCGAACCTAGGGTTCGGTGTTCGGCCTTAGGGCATTTGGTCATGTGTCGTTCGGGCTTCAAGCTTCGGCCTCCCAAACTAAGGCCTTCGGGCTTCAAAGTTCGTCCTTCAGGCCATCTAGCCATTCGGACCTTATCATTTGGGCTTTGGCAGCTCAACCCTTTCGAATTCGGGATCCGGCCATTTGGTATTCAAACGGTCGAATCGGCCCGCTCGAACCCGGCCATTCGGCCCAATTCGAGTTTGGCCCTCGGACTCGGCCATTCGGGCTTCGGCCGAACGAGTAATTCGGAATTTCGCAGTTCATATGCTGATTCTAGGATTCGGACCCTGCCATTCGGTCCAATTTTGGCCGAATGCATTTTTGACATTATTTGAATAATTTAATCCTAGACCCACGTCGTCGACACTAGTCCAACCTTGTAGGTGCGAGAGAATCATAGAAAACTTGGCCGTGTGGCTAGGATACCTAGCAAAGTGTGTTGTCGCAGCCTAGACGCAACAACAGACCAGACATTAGACCCCCACATACCTAAGAGACGCAGTAGAGACCCAGATTTTAACTAGGTAGCCGTGTGCTAACCTCATACCCAGTGGCCAAGAGCTGAAGGTAGCATTGACATCGCACTTAAGTGCTATAATCCCGCACACACAGTAGGCCACATTGGTTGTGCACTGAAAGAGCAGAAAGCCTGATTTCTCACCGAACGCACACACACCACACTGAGTGTACATAATTTGAGGATTGGTTGTAATAACAAGGAATACACTTGAACATAATCATTCAAGGAACCCACCAATAGGAGTGAATCCCAAGACTTAGCAGACAAATAAGGTTAGGACCCAGGTGGACGTTAAGTGGACATGAGGATCCAGAAGAGGACAACATAGAGGATCAGGCGCTGCGAGAACTACTCGAACTAATCGACGGCCTTGTGGAATTGGAGGCAGAAACAATGTCAGTATCAAGAGGTGACCGAGGAGAGGACCGGCTAGACCTAGGAGAATTCCCAGTCTTAATACAGGAACTAGTCCATGACTACGATTTACTTACTAGGACCGTGATCCAAGGAGGCCCTGTAGAAGAAGTGGTAGCAAGCCTCCAAGGAGAGAGAAGAGCAATTAGGAGAGCACTAGAAGGCATAATTTCCTACAACCACGAGCAAAGGGCTAGAAAGCTACAGCAAGACGTACATATGTATGAGGCTAGAAGGGTGCTAGACCTAGCTGGGGTAGCCAAATCTGGACCGACTGAAGAGAGGGAACGGGCAACAGAGGTTGACATGACAGTGAGTGAACTTGTAGCCAAGTGACTCATGGGCAATACGTCTGTTGAGGAGAGTGCTATTGTCCTAGCCACCGCACTACTCTTCGGATTGGGAGTCATGCAAGGGGCTAAAGGGCAGGCTACAATCCCTATCGTAGCAAAACAGCTAGTGAAGTATTAGCCTAGTAGTAACCCATACAGCTTCATGGAGCAGTTTGAGCAAGTATGCAAAGCAAACGGTCTTACTGACCTTGCGTAACGCTCTCAAGCTTTGTGCTTAGGCGATAAGGGGAGAATCTGGTATTCTAGGCTCGATGATGCACAACATACAAACTTTGCTCGCCTTAAGGGCCTCTTCATCAAGAGATTCTCTAAGGCAGGGTATTCTGACAACCTCATTGTCCGGTTGATGAATATCAGCCAAAGGGAGAAGGAAGATGTCAAGGACTACATCACTCATGTGCGTAGCCTCTTCAAAAGGATCCCTAGCAATAAACGACCTACTGAGAGGGCAGTGGCTACAGTATTCATGAATGAAATTCGGAGTGAGGAGCTTTACAAGGCTTTGGCTAGTAACTCTACCTTGCAACGAGATGTGCTAGCTAGATTTTGTGAAGAGGCAATACGTGTAGATGATCAACTTGGGGAATGAAGCATGAGGACTACCAGCCGAGAAAGTGCAAATCAGAGGGATCCAGAGATCAACTATTTCAGGAGAAAAAGCAACCGCTAGTGTGCACGAAAAGGAAAAGAGTATGGACCAAGGCCATGAGATGGCGGAGATGAGAATGGAGATTGCACAGCTACACAAACTGATAAGGAAGCCTACGCGATCGCATGTATAGTGTATATACTGTGGCGGCAATCACCTCCCAGCTGCATGCTAAGACCCCAGATCTAGGCCATGCTCAAATTGTGGTAGATTCGGGCATGATGCATTGCATTGTAGGATGCCGAGGAGATTCCCATACGCACAGCAGTACAATCCTCTGCATTTAGGTAATAGACTACCCAATTTCTTTGGGAGGGGAGCCCAATTGGCACTCGCTGAACCAAATGACTCAAGGCCTGCTGTACCTAGGCTGGAGATGAACCCAACATGTATACCAAGACCACTAAGGCCTTTTGTAACCCACCCACCAAGCGATGCTCCAGTTTACTATGTGGAAGAGCCTAGTGAAGAGGAGACATATGTCAACCTGTACATATCCTATGACGAGGAGAGCAACCCAGTCCTGATGGACTATCGTCTGGGGTTCTGGTGATGGCATTAGGTAGGGGAAGAGGCAGAGGCTTTGGAGGGCCAAACGATCACATGCTGGACCTGCAGCTATCCAGGCCACATTTCATCATGTTGCCCAAAGAAGGAACAAGCTAACAAGGACAAAGCAGATCTCCGATGCATAGAATGTGGGATCACTCACCTGTTTCCCGATTGTCCTAGGCAGAAACCATCCGTTAGCTCTGCCAATGTACCGTCAGTACCTCTGGGGTTGTTTGGAGTGGAAACCTTTGATAGTGAGCACACACCTATCCCACTACAGGTTATGACACGAGCTCGAACAAGGCAGGCAGGTATCTCCTTGCCTAGGCCAAGTAACCTTGACATAGCCTCAATAGGAAAGAAAAGCTGAAGGAGAAGGAAAAAGAGAACATACGCGAAGATAACCCTTAAAACCGAGGAAGCCACGATGTTAGTGACAGGAAAGAAAGTCACGGATGTAGAGGCAGAGACCTCAGCCCCGAAGACAACTGAGCTAGGGAGTGCCAAGGTAGGGGAATATCCCCACCCCAAACGGCAACTCGAAGCTATATCCAAAGTCAAGGAGTGCATCAAGGATGCCCAGGAGCACCTCAAGGACGTTGAACCCATACTAGAAGATCCAATGGATGATTTTTCTAGTGTGAGCACACCAGTCTCACCCACAAAACCACAAACTAAAAGTGTATCCTTGCCACAGGGGGCAACTCAGTAGTAAGGCCAAAGGGGGACTCACCAAGGCAGACAAAATGCATGGCCCACGAGTGCTAGCCTTAGGGGAAGACAAGAGCCCAGTAGTCTCCTTGCAACCTTGCTGCCACCCTAGTAACTCTAAGCGTAGAAGACTTGCTTAGGCAGAATCCTTCTTTATGGCAAGAGTTAAAAGATTTGGTGGAGGGACACACAAGACTTACGGGTTCTGATCAGCAAGATCATGATGCAGTTATGAAAATCCCAAGTCTAACTCTACACTCAACTCCTAAGTCATTGTACATCAATGCTTTTTGGGAAGGCACTGAAATGCATGGAGTCCTACCTGTTCTAGCCTTAGGAGATATGATGCGGAAAGGAATTGTAGACACAGGTGCCGGTGTTAGCTTACTAAGCTATGCAGTTTTAAAGGCATGGGGAAACCCTCCTGTAGAGACTACCAGGTTCAATGTCACGTTAGCAAATGAAATGAAGGTAAGGCCATTTGGAGTCTTAAAGAACTGGCCAGTAGAGATTGCGGGTGTGTAGTTTTCCGTGAACTTCATTGTCATGATGGGAGTGGACTACGACATACTGCTAGGCCAACCTTGGATGAGAAACGCTTGAGCCATTGAAGATTGGGGAAATGTTTTGATCTTCCTAGGGAGCAGAACTGAAGTAGTAAGGGTAGAGATGGACACTTGGAAAACGACCCCCGTTGACCTAAATGCAATCTCACCCATGCTGAAAGGCGATACTCAAACGACCAAACCCTATGAATCACTCACTAGATATATTCCCTGCCCTAAGGATGAGCAGGATTGGATGCACGTCTTGGCAACCATTGACCTACCATTCTCAGATGAGGAAGAACTATATCGGCAGGCTGCTAAAGCCGCAACCATGCCAATAGAGGAGCCAACTGTGCCACTCTGCATGATGGCAGGAAGCTCACTCAACCCAAGGAAACCTGTCTCGTTCCATATCCCCAGCAATAAGCAATAAGCTAGAGCTTCAGGGAATCGTAGAGTATTTGACAGACACACTAAAGGGCAACTTGGCTGCCAACCTAAAGCCTCTACGTGATCTATTGACTAAGCCTTGAATGGAAATGGACCAAAGTTCACGATCTGAATTTGTTATACAATTGGGCTTTAGTTATTGACGACAAGGAGAGTGAAGAGGAAAGCTTAGGCGATGATGAACGGTCTGAAGAGCAAGACTGTGACAATGAGGAATATGAGGACTTCCGCTCTACAGGAGATGAAAGTGAGGAGGAGATAGATATAGTAGAGTATGACATAGAAGGGAGAATGATAGAATAAATCAAGGAAGACTTGAGACCCAGGAAGGAAAAGATTAATTGGAGTGAAAAAGGAGTCATGCGGATGGAGTGCGATAGATCCTAGCTAGAACACATAGGAGCTGTGGATTACGAGCAAGCCGGAGTAGCACGACCATGGGTAATCCCAGTGCTGAAGATGGATGCACCTATTGAACTACGACCCCGTGGGGAAACTCCTTCCTCAAGCAAGGGATGCGAGTTTAACTCGGAGTCCGAAGTCAGCACTGAGAGTGATCCCGAGATACCGCGACCCTCTAAGGTCAAACATATAAAAGGGGACTTGCCAGTCCACCTAAGGCACAGGAGATTAAAGGAGGAGGCCAGGACGCGAGTGAAGGACTTAGAAGTAGAGAGGAAAAAAAAACGGTAGGATCTACCCAAACGGTTTACAAAATTTAAAAAGGGTGACAGAGTAGTGATTTTGCTAGGTGCGAAGAGGGAGGGCGAAACTAGTGAACCGATCGAAGGACCCGCCAACGTTAAGGAAGTCAACTTGGCTAGGGAGGGCAAAAACCCAAGACCTGTACTCATTGCAAACAATTTGACCGAGGATGAGGAGGCCAAACTTGCTGCAGTTTTGCAAGAGTATATTGATGTATTTTCCTGGACATTGGAAGAACTTAAAGGGGTCAACCCTAGGGTTGTGACTCATAATATCCCAATTGTCCCTGATGTAGTGCCAACAAAGCAACGACCTTACCCCATGAATCCCAAACATGCCCATGCAGTAAAAGAGGAGAATGATAAGCTCATGAAGGCAGGATTCATATATGAGATTGAGCACACGGACTAGGTATCACTGATTGTGATCGTGATGAAGAAAAACGAAAAAAATTGAGTGTGCGTTAATTATAAGAAAGTTAATGTCGCTACGAAGAGGGATAACTATCCTTTACCATGCATTGAGCACATGCTTGAGAGGGTAGCAGGTAAAGAGGCCTAAAGTTTTTTGGATGCCTTCTCTGGCTACAATCAAGTGCAAGTGTACCCCAATGACAAGACTGCCTTCACCACGGAATGGGGTGTATTTGCTTACATTGTCATGCCCTTTAGGCTGATGAATGCGCGTACAACTTTCCAATGCTTAATGTGCACTATCTTCAAAGATATGCTTAGGTGTGAACTAGAGGTGTTTGTAGATGACTTATGCGTACACTCTAGTTGGGCCGAACACTTAGAGAAATTGAGAGCTGTCTTTGAACGGTGTCATTATACAACCTCTCGTTGAACCCCTTGAAGTGCCAATTCTGGGTGAAACACGGATGTATCCTAGGGTAGGTGGTGTCAAAGAACGGCATCGCCACGGACTTTTCAAAAGTCAGAGTCATTGTCAACCTTCCGCCACCCAATAACTACAAGGGAGTTCACTGTTTCTTAGGACATACTGGATACTATCGCCGCTTTGTACTAAATTATGCACTGATTGCTAGACCATTGTACAAGCTGTTGATCGCATTCGAGTGGACTGAGGAATGCCAGCGCGCATATGAAGAGTTGAAGAAGGATCTTACTACGGCACCAATCTTACAAGCCCCAAACTGGAACATAACATTTCATGTGCACATAGACGCCTCTAAGTTTGCTATTGGAGCTGTGCTATAGTAGCCTGGTGAACATAACTTAGACTATCCGGTGAGTTTTGCTAGCAGGCAGCTCATAGAGATCGAGATGAATTATTCCACCATAGAAAGGGAGGGGTTGGCCATGGTATTTGCTGTAAAGAAATTTAGACATTATCTATTGGCCACTCCCTTTGCCTTCTTTGTTGACCATCAAGCCTTGGTCTATCTTGTGAACAAGCCTTGCACTACAGGACACATAGCTAGATGGTTACTTCTCCTATTGGAATTTGACTTCTCTGTGGTTGTACTCAAAGGAAAGCAGCATTACATGGCTGACCATATGTCCCGCATACCCACAGGAGAAGCCGCCAAACAAGGCATACCTGACAATTTACCTAATGCTCATCTCTTTAACGTGTCTAGTGAGAGAGAATTGTTTAAAGCTGATTTGATACCATATTGGGCCGATGATGTAGTTTAGATGCTGGAGAACAGATTACCTGAGAGACCAATTGAGAAGGCCAGGCTGAGGAGACTTATTTTGGAAATCCCACCATACCAATTGATAGCCGGCCAACTCTATAGGTTAGGACAAGACGATTTGTTGCATAGATGCATATGTGAGCACGAGATGCACATGGTGGAATCACTGGAGGACACTTTAGCAGGGATACAACAGCCCGAAAGGTGCTGCAATCCCAACTTTGGTGGCCCACCCTATTCTGTGATGCTACTAAATTTGTGAAGCACTGTGAAGAATGCAAAAGAACCAAGGTGCCCGTGCGCAAAGATAAAATGGAGCTGACCCCTGTCATAACCCGACAACCCTTTGAAAAATGGGGCATCAACTTCATTGGACCTATTAGTCTCTTAGCACAGTACTCTCAGGCTTGCTACATCATAGTGGCAAACTGATTACCTAACAAAGTGGGCAAAGGCAAGAGCTACAAGGAAGAATGACGCTAGAACCACTGCAAAGTTCCTATGGGAGTAGGTCATTTCACAGATTGAGTGTCCAATAGAATTAGTCAGTGATCAGGGCACACACTTCATTAATGAGTTGATCTCGCATCTGCTCTCTACTTTTCTAATCATTCATAGAAAATCCTTGCTCTATTACCCTCAAGCTAATGGACAGGCAGAATACACCAATAAAATCCTAGTCAATGTACTCACAAAAGTGGTATCTACATCTCGGAGTGACTAGGACAACAAGTTAATGGCGGCCTTGTGGGCTTATTGTACGGCTTATGAAATGGCTATAGGCCAGACACCCTTTAGGCTAACTTATGGAACGGAGGCCATTTTTCCCTTAGAGTTTTTTGTCCCTAGCTTAAGGATAGCAATGCAGGAGCGCTGGGAGGGAAGAGACGCTTGGACAAATTGCTTAGTAGAGCTAGAACGCCTCACGGAAACCCGGCTCTTGGCCACCCATGCGCCGATTTGTGAGAAAGCACGGAGGAAAATGTGGTTTGAGAAGCATGTCAAACAATGCGACTTTTGATCAGGGGGATCTTGTTCTGCTATACTCTGTGAAGGGTCACAAACATAAAATGAAATTTCGTGGATTAGGAGCTTTCCAAGTACGTGCAATTAGTCAAACGGGCAACGTTGAATTAGAGACGTTGGAAGGCGAAGGAATCGGCTTTTTCAGTGGCAGTTGTATTAAAAAATACTATCCTCCTTCCCACCCGTTGCATGAGACACCTATGCTGGAAGCCCCTGTCAACGTCTGCATGGCTACTATTATAGAGATAACAGATCAAGATGAAGAAACAATGGCACCCACCTACTTACGAATCACCGTCACTGCGGAAAAGACCTATTCTTTTGATGCTTTGATTGACGAAGGTGCTGATTACAATATCTTAACGCATGACCATTAGACACGCATTGATCAACCTAAACTGCAGCCCACCAACGCCAAACTCACCCCATGTGGGGGAAATGCTTGCACGCTCTTAGGGACGTGCAAAGTGGACATTTCTATGGAGTTTGAATGTATACCAGCTTTCTTTCGCGTGTTTCCTAACACAAAAGGGGCCAGTAATATGTCACTATTAGGTCGTACTTTTGAGAAGAAAATGAATTGTAATGTGGATTATAATCTACATCGCATCCATCTTGCTATAGGCAATGTGCACATAGTGACGACTTTCAGCAAGGGTTGTTGTGACCCTTTCAACATTGTGAAGCCACTCGTAGAAATCACTATGACCGCACTTACGCTCAAGTCTACACAGAAGGACACTAAGGTGTCATGCCAAGCTCTAGACCCTAGACCGAAACCCACCAAGAGTGCTCACAAGGCCAAGGAGTCTAAGCTTATATGGGTGCCAAAGTGGCAAAGACCACCTCCGAGTAGACCACCCAAATGTGCTCCTAAATGCCAAAACAATCAGTCATCATGGCCTAAGAGGCAATTTGGATGCTATCAACGTAGGCACTCAACCACACCACGATGGATCCCCAAAGATCTCTTGTGAGCGCAAGGCTACTATGAAGGCAACCCTTGGATTTGGGTGCGTAAGAATGGCAAGTTTAAAGGCTCATCTCCATGCAATCTCACTCTAGTGAGAGAGGCTTGCAAACATAGTGCCCGATCCGTAGTTAGCAAACCCCTACCGGCTGTGACTAATAAGTCCCAGCTAATTTATGGACCAAAGCAATCGTTAAAAGCCTCAAGCTTACCTCACTCAAAAGAGTTGAATACTTCCGTGACTGTGCACTCAAAACCCAGCACAACTTCCATGCCACCAGAACTTCCTACAGCACTTCAAAGTGCTTCAGAGTGCAAAGCCACACCCGTGACACCTGCAATGGAGTCACTGCTGTCTAGCTCAATTGCACCATCACCACCAGCAGGTCTTAGGCCTCCCTATGCGGTACGATCTTTCCTTTCCTTGGCTAAAGACCTTGTTGAAACTTTCGAAGATGACCTTGTGACCTGCATTAAGGTCTTAGACCACACTTTCACCACATGTGCTAGGAGTTATGAGCGGTTGGACCTAGGTCTTCTTAATGAACCACTTACTTCCGATGTTCGTGTATTACCATGCACTTGGGAGGAATACGAGTTTATGATCATCAAATTCCCCAAGATTGCTGCTGAAATAATAGCAAATGAAGAAATCTCAAAGGAGGAAGTTGTTCTCAGGCGACTAATCACCTCATACTGTAAGCCTCCTTGTTCTTCTCCCGAACAAGAATTACATGAGCTCACACAACTTGCAAGCTTAACTTCCTCGTTCTTACAGTAGTGGTTCACTTTGCGGACCCAATGGGAAAAGAAAGGATGTCATATCATGAAAAATGCTGAACAAAGGAGGGCAATCAAAACCATTGAGTACGATCCTACTTATGTGCCACCTCTTTCATTTAGAGTTTTGGCCATTACCTGTTGGCCATTACCCGGAACCAACACTTAGATGATGAGGTCCTAGCCCATCCTTACATTGACCAATTCCTTACGAAAGAAGAATTGCACGTTGCAAGCCGCCTTAATACTGGAGATATTTTTCATGATGTCTTGACCTATATCTCCCAAGTTTCTGTACAACCCTGTGAACTCGATCGTCACGCTCAACTTGAGTACAACCCTACCTTTTATGAGTGGCTGTTGGCCGGAACACCCCATCACAATCACCTTTGATATCTTCACCATTTTGTTCAATCCTAGGAAGGATTTTCATCTTTCCGAGGGGGAGGAATAAGGCTAAGAAGGCATAAATAGTTGTTGAAAGGTTGAACTCAGTGATCAAAAAAAAAAAAGAAAAAAAAAGTTAGCAAAATTTTTCAAGTTCTTTACATTCCTGTTTTGCGTATTTTTCATCCTTAGCTTCATTTAGCCATATTTTCCTTTTCCACTTGTGATTAATGAAAAGTATTTTTGCTAGGTAGGAACCCAAGATGGCTCATAAAGATTGTGCTAAAAAGCTTCCCTTCACGGAAGAAGAAAGGCAAAAATATATGTTGAATCTGGAAATTCAAGCTTACGGATGGCTGAATTTCCGAACCATCCACAACCTATCTAGAGTTGTGGAAATGGAGGAAGCAACTAAGCAGGTCATAGAAAAGTGCAATATGACCAAGTATGTGGAGAAGGTGGAGCAAAATGTGGATCATGCAAGGTGTGTTGAGTTCTTATGAACTTTCGACTCTACCTCTAAGAGTGCCATGGTGACTGTGGGAAGGAGGGATGTTGCCAGAAAAGTCAGGGTACCCTTAAGCAAAGAACTAGTAGAAAAGGCACTGGGCCTGGAATCAAGGGCCATAAAGAGACCAAAAAGGGATGTCTTCGCCATGCTAAAAATGGATAGGGGCCAGGTGCGATCCAACGGCGGAGTCAATATCCAGGACATCCCTGATGACGAAATCTGCATGCGTGCTAAAGTCATGCACACCCTCTTCTCTAGCCATTGATACACTCCCTATATGGGAAGAATACATGTGCATGTGCTTGAAAGCCTCGCGGCCAATGCACCAAAAGAGATCGACTGGAATGAGTACGTAAGACACACAATCGACAAGGCTGCCGTAGCGCTTGATCTGGGAAGCCAACCTACTGGAGATGCAATCCCTGCAGCAAAAGACAGAAAAAAGGCCGCCTCAAAATCATCATTCATTGGGTATGGAGGTGTACTAACCACCCTAATTGAAGAAGCAGTAAAGGAGGCAGGAGCAGCAGAGGAGGAGCAAGAGACACCACCACCCTTGCCACACAACGAAGAATCCTCTAGCTCTGACGAGGAAATAGAAACTGATGAGAGTAGTGATGAAGAAGAAAAGCAAGAAGAACAGCGCCAGCAGCAGCAAAGAGAGCAGCGCACTAAGTGCTTCCAACAGCAAAGGGAAGAAGAAAGGAGGAAGAAAGAGAAAAAAGAACTGCAAAAAGCGCAAAGAGTGTCAAGAGCCCAGGAAGCAGAGAGGAAAAGGAAATAAAAAGGGGATGCACAGAGAGTGGAAGAGGAGTCTAGAAAGGCAGAAGAGGAGAGGAAAAGAAGGGCTAAGGAGGAGGAAGAAGCCTTGAGGAAGAAGGAACAAGAAGATGTAGAGCTTGCAATTCACCTATCTGTGGAACAACATCAATGACAAAGAAAGCAAACCCCACCCCAGGAGGAGGAGAACTCGGACACGAGCCTGAATGTGCCAGATCCCATCCTGCCACCGGTTCGCAGAGGGAAAGGGCAAGGAGGCCATCACGCATGTCCCTACTAGTTTTGTGCCAACTAGCCCTGCTGTTTTCGTAATAACCATCCCCACCCAAGGAACTTTGCCAAAGGTCGATGAGAGCAATATGGTCACATGGCTGTAGTTCCTGGTGGAAAGGGAGTTAGCAAGAGAAGCTAGCGTAGCCACCCCAGTATCAGGAGTGAAGAGGGCAGCCACAACTAATGTGGAGCCAAGCCCAGATCTTAAAAGACAGAAAACAGAAGCTACTACCACCACCGCCACCATGTCCCATCCCCCACCTCCAGTAGGCCAATACGATAAGTGTGTTAAAGAGCTGCTCTCGCAGCTAGAAAAGGCCAAGGAAGAAAAGAGAACTGCCATGGAAGAGTTGGCAACAAAGCGAGAATCAAGAGCCACTTCCAATTCGAGAAAACTAAACAGGTAGCAGAGTACCAAAAGGAGATTGTTGTGCTAAAGGAGGAAACCAGCAATAGGGATGCAGAAGAAGCAAAAACCCTAAAGGAACGTGATGCTGCCTGGGAGGGAAGAAGAAAAATCCTAATGGATTGCCTCAACAGAGAGAGGGAGACCACTGCTCACTTGCAGCGCAAGAACGACCAGCTCACTGCAGTCAACTAGGAGGCACAAAACCAGCTTGAGAAGATCAAACAGGAGACTGCAGAGCTAGACAAGCTAAGAGAAGAGCAGGTGCGAAGAATGCAGGTGAAGCTAGATCATCTCAGTGCACAGATCGCCAATGAACACCAGGAGTAGTCCCGTCTACATCGCGAGCTCGAAGACCAAGAGCAACGCCTCATGGCTATGACCCTCCATCAGGGGAAGAGCCTGGAAGATATTGAGAAGAGAGCAAAGGAATGGGCTGACCACAACGAAAGGAGGGTACGAGACCCGACACATCGATTGGCCAAAGAAGAAGGAGATAGAGTGTTGGCTGAAAATCAAGCAGAGGCTGCCTAGCTCTCTATGATAGCCCAACAGCACACTTTCCTCAACACGCTGCTTCACTCCACCAAAACAGAAGAAAACAAGGTCAATGATTAGGTGTGCAGAAGAAGCTAGCCATTGCATGCACAGCCCTAACAACAGGCCTGCATGTACCACTGCAACTAGGAGGCCCATCGCAGAGCCTGAAGGAGCAAAGAAAATACCTTACACAGGTAGGCCTGACAGTGCAAGAAATGGACGAGAACTTGGTTTCAGAGAAGAGAAGGTGCAAGTAGAAGGGGGTGGACTAGAGTTTAATATGGGACCACAGGAGGATGACTACGTCCCACCACCCTCTCCTCCACGACAAGATGAAGTGCAACCCACTAACACATCCGTTGAGAGGAATGCAGCCCTGGCTAAGTGCAGAAGAGAAATGGTGAAGAAAGCAAGGAAGAAATTGAACATTAGACCTGTCCCAAGGCAACCTGCCCCTCTCCCACCATGCCCTGAGGACCTCCCCACTGGATTCCATGCAGAGCTAATCATGTGGGAACAGCAAGAATGTGCCCGCAATCCCTTCGACTTGAGCTTCGAGCTTCCCACTAAACTAAATAGAGTAATGCCCATTGAAGTTGTAAACGATGTAATCACTATGGGTGCAAGGCTCAAGGACAAGTGGCTAGCGGAGCGAGAGGCCAACCCAATTGCTTGGGGAACCGAGGACTGCGAATTTTGGCATGATAAAGTCTTCCAGGTGCCTAGATCGGTGGAGGGCTACAATTGCTAACCCACCTGGAGAAGATACATTTTTTATGTCAAGCTTGACGCTTGGATGGCATTTTGTAACACCCTTCCTTCTGAGAGAAACAACCCCACGTTCATGTCGTATCCTCGAAGGCTAGGTGTGGATTTTAATCCGTTCGCCGTCCACGGCAGGTTTGACTTCCCTATTATCTATAACGCCAATAGCATCTCCTATAAAGATGCCCTTGTATTTACCCTCCCTAATTTATACAGTTCCATAGATAGATTCCTTAGTGAGTTCATATCCTGTCCTGACCCCGCCTTCATAAAAACCTGTAATTATCTTAGACTAATTAGGGTCCTAATCTACCAAGAGCCTGCACCTCAATAACGCCATCTTCCACCCCTTTACTTCGACCCCAATGCCATAGATAGCAGCACCATGACTCGTCTCATGATGTGCGCTACTCTTTTGACATCCTTTTGTATTGCACTACTTGAGGATATGAGAGATAGTAAATTCACACAGTGCAACCACCCTTTCCTTTCCACCACCACTCTCAAGACCCGCCTCAATCTCAAGGGCTACTTGCTGAGCCACAGACTCCTTAACAAAGCCCCTGGCCCTCCACCATCCCCTACCCGCCATTCAGATGACGAGGATTAAACTCCCATCATACCCTTGTATCACATGCATCTATGTATAACCTCTTCCAAAAAAAAAAAGCCACAAGGACAAAAAAGAAAAGGTGAACTGGAAAGAAGAGACAACAGAAAAGAAGAGCAAAGCTAAGGAATGAATCTACTATTAAGCAAAGATAAGAGAGAGGAGACTTCCCATGATGAGCTTGCAACTTCCCTTCACCTTGTTGTGCACCATAGTCACTACATCTAGGGTTCTCCCTAGCCCCTTCCCCACTTCATACTTAGGGCACATCAAGGGCAAGACTTTTCGACTTGTCACCCTAAGATTTACCCTGCACCTCCAATGACACATGAACTGGGTCCTCAAGTGTGGGACATTACGAAGGGCTTGCCCAAGGTTAGAGACCCATCTCCCAGTTCTACTACCACGGGCACCATGCACTACATGGAATGGCAGGCACACCCCTAAGGGAGTCCACAACTTTTCTCGTAGGTTATGTTCATGTTTCAAGAACTCGCTACTCAGCTAAAGAAGATCATCCTTTAATGACCAAGACTTTTTCCATGTGTCGGACATGACACCATTGCTGTCGTTTCAAGAGCTTTTTCGCATTGGATTGGATGGACCAACATGCTTCATGTCGCCAACCATCTGCCTCCTGATGGCTACCATGACTGAACCAAATCAAGAAAAAGGAGTACTCAGTAATAGATCTACCATTGGCATAGATCTTGGAACCTCATCTTCCAAATATGTATGCCTAATGCCTCAAGATCTACAGATCACTTATTGATTCAACAAGCTTGAAGATTTTCACTGCAAAGTTGAAGATCTTCAACGCAGCACTGAAGATCTTGAAATCACAAACAAAGATCTTCAAATAAAAGACAAAGATCTTCAAATCAAAGACACAGATCTTCAATGCGAAGACAAATCATATCTTTGTCAAGGCAGCGTTCGGGGGGGCTTCTCCAGGATAAATCTCTCCAACACCATCCTCCTAAGGGATTACTTATTGATCAAGCGTTTCTGATGCTCAAGGGATGACTGGCTCTATTTTTTTTTTTCACCAGCGAACTGGAGCCCATATAAACCATCGCAGAATAGAAGCCACAATTGTGTGAGAAATGCCAAGCATCTTCATGAAGCCTAAAGCACGCCGGAATCTCTCCTGGTCATCATCCTTAAACTGTATTACCTCTCATTCACACCCTCACCTCTGAATCAGTGTCGTCTACCCACCAGTTCCGCTTAGCAGCAGACCCAACTATCCCACTACTTCCCACTACAGTGCCATGGGACTGGCACTTGGCTAGGAGGGGGTAATGTTTACCGTGTTTACTGCAGCACAGAGGAGCGGGAAAATGAAAAAAAAGAAATAGCAAAAAAGGCGCAGGATAAAAGAAAGAAAAAGGTGCCTTGACCGGTAACTAGACCCTTAAAAATTTTAATGATTGGGCACGACCCCCAGAAAGTCTCAGTGTCGCCCCGAGAAAGCAAAAGATTAAAAAGCACACCATTAAATGTGGAAGCGCTCCTGAATTCTTGTAAAAGAGTGCCAAACTCACTCTTGTGCAAATTTATGCATTCGTTGGTAATAGGATAAATTAGAATGGTGGAAAATGACAAATGGGCTTAGGCCAATGGTTGGCCATGTAAAAAAAGGAGATGATGACCGCCCAAAGAAGAGAGGGCATCTATATAAAGTTCAAAAGTAAATGAGAAGTTCATTTTTGTGTGTGGCTAAAGCTTCTTCTTCTTCTTCTTCTTCTCTTGTTTCTTGCCTTCTTGATTGTGCTTGAGAGAGGGAGTGAGTGTGTGAGGGTGAGGGAGTGAGTGTGTGAGAGTGAGGGATCGTGGAGAAGAAGCTCTCCATCTCCTCTCTCCATCTTCTTCTCTTCTCTTCTCTTCCCTTGTCTCGCGCGTGGCCATGGAGGATGGAGCTCATGGGAGAGGGATTGAGGTTGCTTAAGCTTGCCACAAGGATCATGAAGCTACTGGTGTGCAAGAGAGAGGAGGGTACTCGATCGAGCATCAAGGTAATCTCACTACACTCGTAAGGTAGGCATGGCACGTCAGCTATGTGAGAGGTAGCCATGGCCAGTCGGCTTGAAACGCTTGATCAATAAGCGGTCCGTAGGTCTCGGGGTAGAGCTCGTAGCTCCCCTTCAACACTAAATTAACAAAACTCCTGAAAAGGATAGGCATCCCCATCGACTTCTCGCACAAAGAATCCACTTTGTGTATGAGTCCCGATAATAAAAGTTTACGGAATCCACTGTGGCATGGAATCCACCGTGGCACAGAATCCACCGTGGCATGGAATCCACCGTGTAATATGCCCCCTACCATCATATGCCCGGGGTGGGATAGCAATTGTCCTCAATTGCTATTAGCTCAATGTGGAGCTAAGAGAGTGGGGAAAGCATTTAAATCTCTAGCGTGCATCCATTGGACCTCTTCAACAGGATGGTTTTTAAACTTGACCAAATATCTAGAATATCTATGGCCAGTTCTAGTGGACATAAAGTCAGTATCTATGATAGTTTCAGACTCAAGGATTCCAGTCTCTTCATCTAGCAAAGGTGGGTTTTCATAGACAGGGTGTACAAGTAATTGGCCTCTAAAGGGTCGTAATAAACTAATATGAAAGGTGTTGTGAATTTTCCAGTGTTGTGGTAGTTCTAGTTTAAATGCATTGTCATTGATTTTGTGTATGATCTTGAATGGTCCATAGAATCTAGGTGCTAATTTCACAACTGGGTGTTTATCTACACTTTGTAATCTACGTTTTTCTATGCGTAACCAAACATAGTCATCAACTTTGAAATTCATGGCCTTTCTTTTCTTATTTGCTTGTTTTGTATATGATTGCTGGGCTTTGGAAATCATATCTTTAACTTCATCAAAAATAGTAGCATGTATGTTAGCAATATCATTAGCAGTCTGAATTTTATTTGATAGTGATGCAACAGGTGTAGGCAACCTATAACCATAAATCACTTCAAATGGTACTTTCTTTGTAGATGTGTGTGGTGTATTGTTACATGCAAACTGAAGTAAATGTAGATGTGTATCCCATGTGTGTGGTTTTGAAATAGTGTAAGAACATAAAAGATCTAAAATATTACTGTTAGTAGCTTTTGTTTGACCATTAGTTTCAGGATGAAATGCAGATGAAAAATCAATCTTTGTTCCTAAGTTAGCAAACAAAGTAATCCAAAAATTATTACAAAATCTAGAATTACGATCAGAAATAATAACTTTTGGTAAACCATGATTAGTAAACACAGTTTTAAAAAACAATTGAACTGCTTGAGATGTAGTTAAAGTTTTCTTGCATTGAATAAAATATGCTTGTTTGCTAAACCTATCTACAACAGTCCAAATCATATCATGGTTAGCTTTAGTGTTAGGTAAACTAGTAATAAAGTCCATAGAAATTTGTTCCCATGGTCGTGATGGAATAGATAAGGGCATTATTAAACCATATTGTTTACCATGGTGTCTTTTAACTCTTTGACAAACTAAACATTCAGAAACAAAGTTAGATACATCGGTGTGCATATGTGGCCAATAAAAATCTTCAGTCAATGTACGCAAAGTAGATATAATACCTCTATGACCTTGATATGGAGGACAATAAATCTCATTTAAAACAAATGATCTAAATGGAACTGTAACACATAATCTCTTTTCATAAAACATGAATCCATTATTGTAAGACAGTGAATCAATAGGAATCCAATTATTTGCAACTAATTTATTCCAATCAGATTGAAAAGCAATATCCTGATGATAAGTATCTTTCATAAGGATAAGGGAATCAAATGATATCATAGAAATATTATGAATTGTCGGTCTTCTACTTAAAGCGTCGGCTACTACATTCTCTTTTCCTGGTTGATATTGTATAAGGGGATGAAAACTTTGAATGAAAGCTGCCCATTTGATATGTCGGTCAGAGATTTGGGGTTGACTAAGGAGATATCTAATGCTTTGTTGGTCAGTTTTAATCATAAATTAGAACCCATTAAGTAATGTTTCCATTGTCGTAAGGCTTGTACTACAGCTAGCAATTCTTTATCATATGTAGAATATTTAAGTTCGGATGGTTTCAGTTTACAGCTAAAGTAGGCTATGGGATGATTATCTTGCATAAGTACTGCTTCTATTCCAAATCCACTAGCATCAGTAACTACTAAAAAGAATGGTCTATTGAAATCAAGTAGTTATAATACAGGAGCATGGCTTAATGCATGTTTCAATAAATCAAAATATTTTTGTTGATTATCAGTCCAGTTATAAACAATACCCTTCTTTAAAAGTTTAGTCAAAGGCAATGCAAGTAATGAAAATTTCCTTACAAACTTTCTGTAAAAACTAGCAAAACCTAGAAAAGAACGTAACTCATGCACATTTTTGGGTATGGGCCAATTTAAAATTACTTCTATCTTTTTAGGGTCAACCTGAATACCTTTTGATAAAACAATATGACCTAGATATTCAATTTCTGTTTGAAAGAATTCACTCTTTTTTGGATTAGCATACAATTGATTATCTTTCAACAACTTGAAAACTAAAGATAGATGTTCATAATGCTCATTCTCATTTTTACTGAATACCAATATATCATCAAAGAATACTATAACACAATGCTGATATTTCAAAAATATGTGATTCATCATTCGACTAAATGTAATAGGTGCATTAGTTAGACCAAAAGGCATTACTAGAAATTCATAGTGTCCAAATTGTATTCTAAATGTAGTTTTATATCAGATTTATCCAATCTTACTTAATGATAACCAGATTTAAGATCTATCTTACTGAATATGGCAAAACCTTGTAGTTTATCCATAAGATCATCTACCCTAGGAATTGGATATCTATTCTTAACTGTAATTTTATTCAGGGCACGATAATCAATGCATATGCGATAAGTATTATTATTTTTTTCACTAATAAAAGAGGTGCGCCAAATGGAGAACTACTAGGTCTAATTAATCCTCTGTTTAATAATTCTTCTACTTGATTTTGAATTTCTTTCTATTTAATTTGATTATGCCTATATGGTGCTTTACATGGTGGTTATGTACCAAGAATTAAATCTATTTTGTGATCTTCAGGATGTGAAGGTGATAGTCCAGGTGGTAAATCATCAACAAAACAATCTTTAAATTGAGCAAGAAATTGTTTATGCCTAGGATGCATATGTATTTCTTTATCTTGAATTTCATTCACCCAAATTAAATAAGATTTGCTACTTTTACATAATGCACGTTTAGCTTGAGTATGAGTAAGCAATGGAAAATTATTGGATGCGTGCATACCATGTGATTTGTTTTCCTTGAAAATAAATTTTAATTGAATGCGTAGAATAATCTATGTCAGGATTATACTGATGATGCCAAGGCATACCTAAGATAATATCACTAGACTGCAAAGGTACAACTAGGAAATTCATTCGTTCAGTTTATTCACCAATTTTAATTTCTAAGTTATGCACCTCTTGTGTTCCATTATATCTCATGCCTAGGAATGTTGCTTTAATGCAATAATGTGTAGAAAAAATTTGTAAATTCAATTCTTTCACTAACTTTGCAGAAATAAAATCATGCATGCTACCATCATCATGTAAAATAATCTTTTCTTTACCATGCACTAAACATTTCATTGTCAACAAAGAATGTGGAGTTGGCATACCTAGCAAAGTATCCGAAGTAGTAGCAATGTCGTCATCATCTTCTGTAACGTCAGGCATTTCCTCGCGTTCTTCTTCTTCCATTGCTCCAAGATAATTGATATGGATAGATGGCTTTTTCGATTGACAATTGGTTGCTAGACGTCCAGGTTGATGGCATTTGCAACAAACTATAGATTTGGCTTTAGATTTATTGTTGGTAATGGCAGGAAGTCTAGGAATATTGGGATTTGACTATGAGGATGGCTTAGGGTTTGGACTGATATTTGATAGCAAAGCAGATGGTCGTGTCCAAGACTTACGGAATGAAGATGGAAGAAAACAAATTTGATTGAATCTTCTAAAATTTGAATTGAATTGCTTGGAACCATAGTTACCATTGGCTTGAAATTGTTATGGATGCTTGTCTCTTCCTCGAATCTTGTCTTCAATGTCATGAGCCAAAGAAATTGCATCTTCAAGGGTTGTTGGCTTGAACATATTGACTTTAGCATAGTAATGTCCAGCCAGATATAAACTTGCGTTTGTGAGTCGCTTCAAGTACGTCTTTCAGCGTACGTAGTTGCAGTAGGGCATTCCAAAAACATTCAGTGTATTGGAAAATAGCTTCACGATCTCTTTGCTGTAGAAGATTGAGAGTGGAATTCTGGTGTCGAGAAGTGCTTAAAAATAACTAAAAATTATGAATATCAAGGGAAAAATACTCAACGTCGAAGGCAGCGGCTCGATCTAGGACGAATTTAAGCGCCAAAGTGCTTTAAAGGCGCTCGAGTGGCATTTGTTGATTTCTCATAATTTTTCTGACAGTCGTGCAGGTTGACACGAGTTACTGGCCAATGTGGGATGCCGAGCCGGACGCCCAGCATTTCTCAGAGCTCAATTCCGAGTCCGAACGGGGAAATGGCCAAGAATTGGTCAAGATTTGAAGAGGTGGACATGAGTTGGGCCAAGTGGTAAGTGACCGTTGGGGTCTTGGAAGCATTTTATACCAAAAAAAATCATGGCATGAAAGATGAGTGAAAAAACGTAAAGAAAACGTGGAGGAAGATGACACCCGAAAAATGCGCCATGAATGGATGAGAGGCATCATGGCTGCTGCAAACAACCCCCCCAATTGATCATGGGGCTTGAATCCCCTCTGTCTGTGGACTCTATCTCCGTGCTTCACTCCTCCAATGGCGGTCTCTATGAAGAATTCTGATTTCAATATTTCTCTCTCCTCCATCTCTCTTCCCTAAAGGGAGATTCATGTGGTGAAGAGGAAGAAGAAGAATGGATGATGGATGCTTGTCCAATGAAGACCAGATTGCTCCATGGTGTAAGAAGATTGTAGATTGCTGATTGTGGACTGTCATGAGCAGTAATGGTGGCTGGAAATCAATCCCGAGATATGGCAAATAAGAACCCGCACCCCGCAAAAGAACGGTAATCTCATTTTTACAAAGGAAAATGGTGTTTTTATGCAATTTGCTTCATGAATTCTTGTTCCCATGAGATGATAATGCATTATAATGTTGTCTTCAATGTCTTTCAACTGTTTATGCTCAGAAAATTAGAGAATCATAAGTGTTGTGGATGAAATTAGTAATGAAAAATCCATAAATATGCAAAAAATGGGAAAATTGGGTATTTTTGAGATATCAATGGAAACTATCATAAGACACACCAACTAAACTTGTCTTTTTGCTGCAAATGAACCTAAGGGCCACAGCCCATAACCCATTTTGAATTTTCAGTCATTAAATATTGCAAAAAATATAAGAAAAATAGAGAAAATAAGAGAAAATAGGGGAAAAATGGATTTTGAGTGCCGAAAATAAAGGAAAAATAAGAACCATGTTTGTGGATGTATGGGGGATCTGAAGTATGAGTTTTAGCCTCAGTTCAGCCCTACCTTTATGTTTTTTATGCAATAAAAACGTGGAAAATGAACCCTAAACCTATGCAATATGCACAACCTAAACGGGTGAGGGGTGGAGTGTATAAAAAGCGTGTAAATGTTGAAGGAAATGATGAAAATCTTGCTAGTTTTTTATGCATACCATATAGATTGGACGATATTTAAAGATTAAGGACCTAGTAGCACGAGGGTTTCTCGGTGCTAGGTTCATGCAACGCCGCATGCGAGTGATAGAGAAATCCATTGAAAGAAATGTTTTCCACAGGTGCACCAATGCTGATTTTCTTAATTGTTTGAGCACGTGGACATTCACAATTTGCATGAAGCATGAAATTCAAAAGTATTAGACAATACCTCCTGGATGCATAGCAATTGTTTTTTAGAGGAATATGACCAACGTTGAGTGAGTAAGGTTGTCCAAGCTGTAGGCTAGGCATTGGGTCTAGGAGAAAGAAAGTGAGGAAGCATGGTATATCTCCTGGAAATACGTGAATCATAAAAGAGAGAAGTTTGTGTGCGTATGTTATATATGTTTAGCAACGCATCGAGGGGCCAATCCCCAAGGTGTAGGAGAGTCGCAGTGAGGTAGCAGCAGTCAGCCGTTGGAGGACCTCCTATGTTTGTGCTTCGTGCTATTTGGAAATGTGTTGGGACTCCCTCTGAGGAGTGTTAATTGGGTTAGAGTTGGACTACAAGATGTGATATAAACGCAAGATGTTTAGGAAGATGATGTATGTGTCATCCACGCTCCTGGCCGCGAGGCCATAGGGTTGTTGAGCGCGTGATAGAGGTCCGACTAGTGCATGAGCCAGTGTCGGTGTTGTGCTGCTGCGCATCCGAGTCGTATACACCTCCATTTCTTTTGTTGTGCATTTGTGTTATTTTCTGCGTGTGATTCATTGTGTGTGTGATGCATTTCGATAATCCGCATCCAATGTATATATTCCCTTAGTGCATGTGTATGATTTTGTTTGGATGCATGATGTGTGTGTGTTAGAAAAATATGAAAAACTGATGCCAAAGAACATTATCAAGCTGATAATTTCAATGAAGATCTCTAAGAAATGATGCAGGACTTACATATGGCGCCAAACAGGGTGACCTTTGAAATCATCATTAATGGCTTTACCAAAGCAAACAGAGTTAAAATGGTGCTGGAGCTTCTAGATGAAATGAGGGAATATTTTCACAGACTTACCAAGCAATTAATGCCAGCTATTATGGCATTGAAGGTGAAAGGGAAGATGGATGAGACCACAACTCTATTAAGAGAAATTTCACCCGAGCTGAGTTTAGATAAGCTAAATGAAAATGATTTCTGATGTGAAGATTATGGTGATGATGACATGTATTGGGGAAGACTTTCCTCTGTCAGAGTGGAGGTCTGTGACTTATATACATGTGGCCTTTGACATACTCTCATTCACCCATGCTTTACACTCTTGAGATTCTGCAGTTGCGAAGGCACTTGAGCAAGCAGATGTGCAATGGAGTAGTTCTCTTATTTTAGGAATTTTAAGATTCCTCAAAAGCACAAAAGTTTCTTGGGCCTTCTTTTACTGGCTGAAAGACACTGCAGGATTCAAGCATGATAAATTTCAATATTGCACTTGATGATGTTTCAATCATTAAGCTTACTTTTGGTAAAGAGTTTAGAGCTACTATTGAAGAAAAACAGGTGGCTGCTCAGAAAGCGGGGAGAGCTAAATTTATAGTGGAGAAAGCATAATAGGAGAAAAGAAGTGCCATGGTTCGAGCACAAGGGGAGGCAAAAAGTGCTCAACTTATTGGGGAAGCTATATTCAGCAATCCTGCTTCCATTACATTGAGGGAGATTGAGGCTAGCAAAAATATCGAGGGCGCTATCTCCAATTCAGAAAACAGAGTCTTGCGAAGTTCGAATGTTTGGATGCTGATCCTCCAAGATATGCAGATCGAGGATTTGGGCCTCCTTGGTTCAAATTCTTGTGGGGAAACCTACTGAACTCTACTCGAAATACCCCTAATCAATTCAAAACGGGAGGCTTTGTACGTGATGACTGCGGCCAAAGTCCATGTGGTCGAAAGTCTGCAGGCGGCGCTCCAAAAAGTTCTCCACAGTCAAAGCAAGGACTTAATCCAGTTTGTTCAGGATCTCATTGAGGAGACCATATCGAATCATGCGGCGTAACAGAACCTCAACCCACCATGAAACGGCAAAGATGATGTCTCCTGCTGCCCAATTCCTACAAAGTGGGAGACGCTTCTACTCCTCTCATCGATACTTTGCTGCTGGTTTTTCTTTTGATCTGCGATCCTACTATTGGGAGTAAGGACTTCCCTCCGGTGCAAGCATTCCCGAGGTCAAGAACGCTTATCGTCACTGAGCTTTGCAATGCCACTCGGATCTGCAACCTAGCAAAGGAGATGAATTTGTCCGCTTGAGGGATGCCTATGACAGAATTCAGATGAACAAGGACTAACAAGTCGCTGAATTAGCACGATTCAACGCATCGTTTCCAGTATGCGAGAGATGCGCCTATTCTTGCTTGTGTGAATGCAAGGCTTTAGGAGCTGGATCCTTCCTTTAACCCTGCACTAGTTGCAAAATCTGGCCAACAATCACCTTCTGAAACACCGCAATTAAAGTTCACTGTCAGCAGAAGATTTCCGTATCACACTTGGTGTGGAGAGATTTCGATGGCCAGAGATCCTTTTCCAGCCGCATCTGATTGGGCTTTATCAGGTTGGAATAGATGAGGCAGTGAGCATTTCCATGAGGAGGTTGCCCAGTGACTGGAGCCAGCAAGTGGCAAAAGCAACCATTCTATTGACTGGAGGCAATACTCTATTTGAAGGGTTGGATAGGAGGCTTCTAGCAGAGTTGAGAAATATCTGACCCCAAGGTTCACCCATAAGAGTTGTGAGAGCATGTGATCCACTGTCGGATGCTTTGGCACACACTATTGGCCATATTGTTGCTACTGTAAGCATGTCCAAGGGTCAACTTAAGCTGGACTTACAGAGAGTTCTGTTTTCTCAGGCCATCATGGATTCTTGGTATCTTTTGTTTAGGTGCAATTGATGTAATTTCGGGCTTCGATCTGTTTCTTGTTCTCTCAAAATAAGAGACACAGAAGGAAATCCATTTGCCAGAAAAGGCAATGCATTACAGAAAATATAAGATACACAGAGAGAAACTCATCATCTACAGACTTTGAAGCTGAAGGTATGGTTGGCATAGACGCTTAGGGTCTTCATCAAGAAAAGAGCCTTACAACATTGAACAGAAACAGACGCTGTTCTATCCCAGGCCATTGAGCTTCTGCTAATGAGTCAGAGGAAAAGAATGATGAGCTTAAATTGCAGCAAGAGCAACTATTTTCTACAGTAGGAAACAGGGGATACATATGTCTTGAACTTTTAGCTGTGACACTACCCTCTCCTTTAGCCATGAATCCAATCAACAAAAGATGGAAGTTGTAAAGACTTGCTGATATCTTTTCAGCAAATAATGGTGGACTTGACCTCACTATAGAGATGTTCCTCTGGAGTTTCTAAAATTCTCTGTTGATCTGGCAATTGCCAAGTTACAGAATGAACATGCTGATGTGAAGAATATTTTTCTTCTTACTGCAACTATCATCATACACCTGAATGTAAACAATTTATGAGATACTTCAGATTATTATGAACATGAACTTCTTGTAACTCTTTTGATAAGGAATATAGTGAACTTTGGCATCCAATATTTGAGTTCTTCTTGTTAGCCTCATTTCTTGTTGTATCTTGAACCCCGCGTTCTGCAGCCCTTGCGTGAACCCTACGACATTTCTGGTGAGCCCGACGTGAAAATGCTACATCACTTGTCAGCAAGATGGGAGACTCGCAAGAAAAGATGTCAGATGATAATTTCATGAAGAACCTGTTTCAGTCATTTACCATTTATATGCAACAGCAAGCTCATGCGAAACGTGATAGTGATGCTATGGATGCCTTGAAAGCTGTCCAATAGGAGATGAAGCAGTTTAATGGCTAGCAAGTGTCAACTTACCTGCATTTGTATGAAGAAAAGATAAAGTTTTTTGGGGTTTCTCAAGATGTTTGGAGCCGCTACTTCTTGCGGATCGTGGTGCACGCTCTTGAAGTCCGAATTTCAAAAATTCAAGAAACACATGCAGGTTGGGCAGAATTTAAGAAGGCATAAAAAGATGAATATTTCCTGGAGGATACAGGTCTTATGAATCGCAGGAATTTCTTAGCATGGGTTTCTATGCCTAATAAGGGACTTTGTGTTACCGCTCTTCTGCGAGAGTTTGAGAGCCGCTATGATCAGTTGGATGAGACTGAGCAGCAACCTTTGGAGATACAAAAAGTGGAGTTATTTTTACAAGCTGCTGATGCTGATTTACAGGAAAAGTTGGATGATCTTTCAGAAGATCAAGCTATTGATTCAGGTTTAAAGACCGAGTGGAGACATGTCATTGATGCTGTGAATGCTCTTGTTAAGAAGCAGCGCAAGAGAGTACGATTTCATCGTAATACAGGATCAGTTCCTGAAAAATCCTTGGAGACTTCTTCTTCTACCCCTGCTGCAACTTCTTTGCCTAAGCCTACTCCTCCTGCTATGAATCCACCAGTTCCTGCTGCTCCAGTGCCCTTATCTGTAGATGATGTTATTAAAGGCTTGGCAGATTTGACGATTGAATCAGTCAAAGTTGAAGTTGGTAAGTTAAAGGAGCAACTTATGTCAGTACCTGCTGTAGTACCTGCTCCAGCGACTGCTTTTCCAGCTGGTCAAAGAAAAGGGAGACGATGTATTTGGTGCGATAGTACAGAGCACCAACACTGCAGAGATTGTGATGCTTTTCAGGAAGCGCATAAGAAGAATGTAGTGTTTTGGGGACAAGATGGGAAGATATGGCTGACAGAGATTGGCGCTCCTCTTGACACGAACTTCGGTAAGGGAGGCATGAAGAAGCTTGTTGATGATATGGCTGCGCGATCAGCTTATGTGAGTGTTAGAGGCGATGCTTCAACTTATGGAGTCCAGCTTGAGCAGAAATCTGATGGAGACTCTGCTTTATGGTCCTCTGCCTTGGAGATAGTGAGTAGAGGGAAAGTTCAGGCATCTACTATGACTTGTATGGGCTCCAGCATCCGAGGAGAAATAGGATGGGATTCTCCTGTTGATAGGTATTCTATTTTTGCTTATATGGATAAAACACAAGGTTTAGATGCCATGGTTGAGGAAGAGAGAAGAAGAGATGAGGAGGGTCCCAACACCTCCAAAAAGACTAGAGGGGGTGACTTTGTTTCACCACTTGTTACAGCTCCACCTATGTCAAGTTCTCCAGCTCAATCAGGTCCTGAACAACCTATGGGAGACAAGCAAATGAAAGAAAAGAGGCAACTAAGAAAAGAGCCAGGATTCAAGCTCTTGTCAGACCTTGATATACAGACAGATATAAGTAAGATTTTTCATGAAAGAATTTTGAATAGTGAAGTCACTTTTACTGTTGGAGAAGCTCTTGGGATTGCTAGAAGAGAAATACATGATCAGATGCAGGATCTTTTGCGGAGGAAATGACATGCGATGGAGGGACTTGCTTTACAGGGATTGTGGCATGGAACTCTTGGGGAAGAGCATGATGATGTAGTGATAGTTGAGAATGCTTCTGTTAATCCGCAATTGGAGAAAATAGTTCAGCCTATGCAATATGAAGATGATGATACCCCTATTCTCATTCCTCGCAGCCATTTTTCACGAAGTCATTGGGCTAGAACAACCAATGAGACAGTGGTAAGGATTGGAGAGAAACAAATTTCATTGGTCGCTTTAGTCGACCATGGTTCTGAGATTAATCTTATTGCTCGAGGTGTTTATGAGAGTGGCAAGTGGCCTATGGATGCAGAGCATGGCTGGCGCATGAGAGTTGCCAATAATACTTCTGGTGATATGTATGCTGCTTGTCCGAGTATCAAAATTTCTATTGGTAATGTTGAAGAGGATTATCATTGCTTTGTTCAGGATTCATGCTCTTATCCGATTATTCTTGGACAGCCTTTCATTATAGAAGCGAGAATGGAAACAAAAGTGATGGATGACAGGTCAGCTTATGCACGGATATGTAGTAAAGATGGTATGCGAGCTGTTCAGTTTATGACTGTTGGGGTAAATCATCCGAGAAACAGGGACTCCTTGCGTGAGGCACCACTACCTGCGAAGGAGTTGGATTTTCATTAGGTACCGCTGTCTTGCGAGACGCCAGTGGTACGGAGCGGAGAAAAGAGGAGATCTCGCCTCCTGGTAGCCAGTCTTTCTCCAATAATTTTGTTGGTTTTTCTTCAGATAGTTCAGTGAGTTATCAAAAAATTTCAGATTTGCCTAGAGCTGCCACGCAGTACATTGGTCGTAAGGAGAAAGAGTTGAAGAATGCAGGTATTTTGCAAGCAGAAGAGCATGTAGATGGATTGTATGAAGGGATGTCTTATGCAGATACATTGTTTGAGACGGGAGCAATGCTGAAAACTGATGTATGTAAGGGTTCAAAGATCATACCTGTGCAAACCTTGGATATGTTTCAGGAAATTTCTGGTTTTATGCTGAAAACAGAGTTAGAGGCTGAGAAAACTGAGCAAACTGAATTTATGGCTGATCTTGATTAGCTAATAGAGCTACAGAGGGCTTAATTCATTCGGCCAACAGAGTTGAATGCAGAAAAATTTCTGCATACAGAGTTCCAGGATGCACCTATGTAGTCCATAGAGCGGAAGGCTGAAATTTTTTAGTCAACAGAGTTAAAAGTTGCTGAAAATTTGCAGAAATTACAGCAAAGAAAAGAGTGCTTGAATGATGCCAAGGTTGACACAAAATATAAAACAGTTGATAAGAAGGTTAAGCCGGTTGCAGGGCCGCTTCCTCCTGATAGTGATGAGCAGATTGAAAAAGCTATGAAGCAGCCTATGTTGAGAGATCCTGCAAATATTGGACATAAGTTTACAACTGAAACTCTTGCAGAATTGAAGATTGGAAATGATGATTTCTTGCTTCCAGTGGAAAAAGAATGTTTTAGAGAGATGCTTGGACGTCATGGTAAGGCATTTGCTTTCTTTCCACATGAAATTGGCTGCATTAGTCCCGAATTGGTTGCACCTATGGTCAACTTCACTGTTCCTCATGTACCATGGAATATACGTCCTATACCTGTGCCTAAAGCACACTTGCCAAAGTTGATAGAGTTGTTGAATGAGAAGATTAAGATGGGAATTTTGGAACCCTCTTTTGCACCCTATTCTAACAGGTGGTTTACTGTACCAA
The DNA here is from genome assembly GCF_053477565.2 of Lygodium microphyllum. Classification (NCBI taxonomy): domain Eukaryota; kingdom Viridiplantae; phylum Streptophyta; class Polypodiopsida; order Schizaeales; family Lygodiaceae; genus Lygodium; species Lygodium microphyllum. The sequence continues at coordinate 77,207,515 of NC_141141.1, forward strand.
AGAAGAATGGTACTTTGAGATTTATTCAGGATATGCAGCTCATGAACAAAGTGACAATTAGGAATGTGGGAACATGTCCAGTTGTGGATGAATTTGCTAAGGCTTTTGCAGGACGAGCCATCTATTCTCTAGGGGACTTGTATTCAGGTTATGATCAGTTTCAGCTTGCCTTGGAAAGCAGGGATATTACTACTATGCGGACACCTATTGGTCTTGTGAGGATGTGTACCTTGCCTCAAGGTGCCACAAACTTAGTTGCTCATATGATGAATGCTATGCATAGAGTTCTACGAGACTATATTCCGCAGTATACCATGCCTTTTCTAGATGATGTGCCTATTAAGGGTTGTGCAGAAGAAGAAAAGAATGAAAGTCTTGATTTTCATGGATGTAGACAGTTTGTGGCTGACCACTTGGTTGCTTGTGAGCAAATATTGACACGATTAGAGGAGGTAAATTTGACACTTTCAGGGCTGAAATCTGTCTTTGGTGTTGATGAAGCCATCATAGTTGGGCATATGGTTGGATATTATGGCAGGAAGCCTTTACCTGCAAAGGTGGATGCCATAAACAGGATTGCAGAGTATTGCTCGACTACTTCAGAGGTGCGGAGATTTGTGGGAGCTTGTGTATTTTACATGATTTGGATTCCTCATTTTGCTCATATAGCAGATGTTCTTTATCAGCTGCTTCGAAAGGGGCAAAAATTTTATTGGGATGATAAGCATTCGAAAGCCATGCGTAAGCTCAAGAAGTTGTTGCAGTCAGCTCCTACTCTTCGCAAGGCGGATTATCAGTGTGGACGGCCGATCATGTTGACAGTTGATACTAGCCCTATTGGCATAGGTTGGGAAGTGGGACAGGATGATGCTGATGGAAATAGGTATGCAATCCGCTTTGGAGCTAAAGTTCTTAATGAGTGACAGAGGAGATATCCGCAAATTAAAAGAGAGTTGTGGGGAGTAGTCACTGCACTCAAATGTGATAAAGGGTATTTCATTGGAGCTTCAGTTGTTGTGGAAACAGATTGTTTGCCTTTGCTTGGTATGCTTACTAGTTGCTCGACTCCAGATATAGCGATGCTTTGGTGGATTGCCTATATCAAATCATTGAATCCAGAATTTTGACACATAGCAGGGAAAGATAATCCAGTTGCTGATATGCTATCTAGAGCGAGATATGAGGATGAGGAGTCAATGCTTGCAGAAGATGATGAGACAGAGTTTGCTGCTTCTGTCCTTGTTCATGATTGTCATGTATCTACTGTTGAAGCCTTTATTGAAGAACTTTATGTTGACGAGTGGTTGCAAATTGGACAGTATCTAAGTTCATTGACTCGAAGAGCTGATTGGACAAATGATGAATTCAAGAAAATCAGAAGGAAGGCTTATGGGTATTTCTTGAAAGATGGTTTTCTTTGGAAGCATCCAAAGAAGAGAGGAGGCTTGCCCTTGAGAGTAGTTTGTGATGTAGCGATGCAGATACAGATTATGTGAGAGTTTCATGAGAGCTCATGGGCTGGACATAGAGGTGTGTGGGCTACCTATGAGAAAATCAAAGAAAGATACTGGTGGAAAGGGATGTATAAAGATGTTTCTCACTTTGTGGAGACTTGCAGGGACTACCAGCTTTACTCTTTAGTGCGACATCGTGATGAGTTGCATCCGACTTATCCACTATGTATGCATTATAAGTGGGTGGTAGACTTGGTTACTTTACCAGTGGGACTTTGGCAGATGAGATATCTTGTCTTGGCTAGGGAGGATCTTACAAACTATGTTGAAGGCAGATCTTTGTGGACAAAGACCACCACTATAGTATGTAAATTCTTGTTGGAAGAAATATTTTGCAAGTATGGATGTATAGGCAAGATTACAGCTGATCGTGGAGAGCTAGATGCAGATGAAGCTAGAGAATTTTTATCACGGCTTGGGATTAAATTTGCTCTTACTACTGCCTATAATCCAGAGGGAAATGGCAAGAGTGAAAGAGGACATCCGTCGATAGTTAAAGCATTGGCGAAAGCTCGTAGAGGTCGGATTGGGGATTTGCCGAGATTACTACCTTTTGCGTTGTGGGCTCATTGCTCTACACATAGTGTGACTACTGGATACATGCCTGCAGAGTTGATGTATGGGCAAAAACCTGTCATGCCTACAGAAATTTGTGCTCTCACTTGGAGTGTTCTTCCGTGGCATGAGAATTTATCAAGGGAAGAGCTTCTAGCTCTTCGGATTCGTCAACTAGAGAGAAGGACAGAAGATGTGCAGCTAGCAGTTGATCGTTTACTCAGAAACAAGGACAGGTTTGATTTAAGGCATCGCTTGAGGCCTAGAGTCATAAAAGAAGGAGATTGGGTTCTAGTCTACGACAGTAGTCTAGAGAATCAGCATAGTAGCATGAGAAAAATGGTTCAAAGATGGTTTGGACCGTATGAGGTGAAACAGGTTTTTGACAATGGTACCTATGAGTTGGCTGAATTAGATGGAACAGTACTGAGGGGACCCATTGCTGGAAAACGAGTCAAGATTTTCAAGAAAAGAGAAGATGAAGACTATGCACTTGAAGCATTGACAGAAGAAGAGCAGGTAGAAGAAAGACAAGCAGAAGAAGCAGAGAATATAGATGATGAAGCTGATGGAGAAACAGGTCTACTAGAAACAGAACATGGACTCCACCTATTTGTGGACTTGAATGATCCTGGATAGTTGGATCATCCGGAGGATGCGCAGGTTTAGAGGGGGTGGATGTCGTGCTGCTGCGCATCCGAGTCGTATACACCTCCATTTCTTTTGTTGTGCATTTGTGTTATTTTCTGCATGTGATTCATTGTGTGTGTGATGCATTTCGATAATCCGCATCCAATGTATATATTCCCTTAGTGCATGTGTATGATTGTGTTTGGATACATGATGTGTGTGTGTTAGAAAAATATGAAAAACTGATGCCAAAGGACATTATCAAGCTGATAATTTCAATGAAGATCTCTAAGAAATGATGCAAGACATGCATATGGCGCCAAACACGGTGACCTTTGAAATCGTCATTAATGGCTTTGCCAAAGCAAACAGAGTTAAAATGGTGCTGGAGCTTCTAGATGAAATGACGGAATATTTTCATAGACCTACCAAGCAGTTAATGCCAGCTATTATGGCATTGAAGGTGAAAGGGAAGATGGATGAGGCCACAACTCTATTAAGAGAAATTTCACCCGAGCTGAGTTTAGATGAGCTGAATGAAAATGCTTTCTGATGTGAAGATTATGGTGATGATGACATGTATTGGGGAAGACTTTCCTCTGTCAGAGTGGAGGTCTGTGACTTATATACATGTGGGCTTTGACATACTCTCATTCACCCACGCTTTACACTCTTGAGATTCTGCAGTTGCAAAGGCACTTAAGCAAGCAGATGTGCAGTGGAGTAGTTCTCTTGTTTTAGGAATTTTAAGATTCCTCAAAAGCACAAAAGTTTCTTGGGCCTTCTTTTACTGGCTGAAAGACACTGCAGGATTCAAGCGTGATAAATTTCAATATTGCACTTGATGATGTTTCAATCATTAAGCTTACTTTTGGTAAAGAGTTTACAGCTGCTATTGAAGAAAAACAGGTGGCTGCTCTGGAAGCAGGGAGAGCTAAATTTATAGTGGAGAAAGCAGAACAGGAGAAAAGAAGTGCCATGATTTGAGCACAAGGGGAGGCGAAAAGTGCTCAACTTATTGGGGAAGCTATATTCAGCAATCCTGCTTCCATTACACTGAGGGAGATTGAGGCTAGCAGAAAATTTGAGGGCGCTATCTCCAATTCAGAAAAAAGAGTCTTGCGAAGTTCGGATGTTTGGATGTTGATCCTCCAAGATATGCAGATCGAGGATTTGGGCCTCCTTGGTTCAAATTCTAGTGGGGAAACCTACTGAACTCTACTCGAAATACCCCTAATCAATTCAAAACGGGAGGCTTTGTACGTGATGACTGCGGCCAAAGTCCATGTGGTCGAAAGTCTGCAGGTGGCACTCCAAAAAGTTCTCCACAGTCAAAGCAAGGACTTAATCCAGTTTGTTCAGGCTCTCGTTAAGGAGACCATATCGAATCATGCGGCGTAACAGAACCTCAACCCACCATGAAACGGCAAAGATGATGTCTCCTACTGCCCGATTCCTACAAAGTGGGAGACGCTTCTACTCCTCTCATCGATACTTTGCTGCTGGTTTTCCTTCTGATCTGTGATCGTGCTATTGGGAGTAAGGACTTCCCTCCGGTGCAAGCATTCCCGAGGTCAAGAATGCTTATCGTCACTGATCTTTGCAATGCCACTCGGATCTGCAACCTAGCAAAGGAGATGAATTTGTCCGCCTGAGGGATGCCTATGACAGAATTCAGATGAACAAGGACTAACAAGTCACTGAATCAGCACGATTCAACTCATCGTTTCCAATATGTGAGAGATGCGCTTATTCTTGCTCGTGTGAATGCAAGGCTTCAGGAGCTGGATCCTTCCTTTAGCCCCGCACTAGTTGCAAAATCTGGCCAACAATCACCTTCTGAAACACCGCAATTTCATTCAGTGACAGTAGAAGATTTTCGTATCACACTTGGTGTGGAGAGATTTCGATGGCCAGAGATCCTTTTCCAGCCACATCTGATTGGGCTTTATCAGGTTGGAATAGATGAGGCAGTGAGCATTTTCATGAGGAGGTTGCCCACTGACTAGAGCCAGCAAGTGGCAGAAGCAACCATTCTATTGACTGGAGGCAATACTCTACTTGAAGGGTTGGATAGGAGGCTTCTGGCAGAGTTGAGGAAGGTCTGACCCCAAGGTTCACCCATAAGAGTTGTGAGGGCATGTGATCCACTGTCCGATGCTTTGGCACACACTATTGGCCATGTTGCTGCTACTGTAAGCATGTCCAAGGGTCAACTTAAGCTGGACTTACAGAGAGTTCTGTTTTCTCAGGCCGTCATGGATTCTTGGTATCTTTTGTTTAGGTGCAATTGATGTAATTTCGGGCTTCGATCTGTTTCTTGTTCTCTCAAAATAAGAGACACAGAAGGAAATCCGTTTGCCAGAAAAGGCAATGCATTACAGAAAATATAAGATATACAGAGAGAAACTCATCATCTGCAGACTTTGAAGCTAAAGGTATGGTTGGCATAGACGCTTAGGGTCTTCATCAAGAAAAGAGCCTTACAACATTGAACAGAAATAGACGCTGTTCTGTCCCAGGCCATTGAGCTTCTGCTAATGAGTCAGAGGAAAAGAATGATGAGCTTAAATTGCAGCAAGAGCAACTATTTTCTACAGTAGGAAACAGGGGATACATATGTCTTGAACTTTTAGCTGTGACACTGCCCTCTCCTTTAGCCATGAATCCAATCAACAAAAGATGGAAGTTGTAAAGACTTGTTGATATCTTTTCAGCAAATAATGGTGGACTTGACCTCACTATAGAGATGTTCCTCTGGAGTTTCTAAAATTCTCTGTTGATCTGGCAATTGCCAAGTTACAGAATGAACATGCTGATGTGAAGAATGTTTTTCTTCTTACTGCAACTGTCATCATACACCTGAATGTAAACAGTTTATGAGATACTTTAGATTATTCTGAACATGAACTTCTTGTAACTCTTTTGATAAGGAATATAGTGAACTTTGGCATCCAATATTTCAGTTCTTCTTGTTAGCCTCATTTCTTGCTGTATCTTGAACCCCGTGTTCTGCAGCCCTTGCGTGAACTCTACGACACCGGCCCGTTTTAGGTCCCATCAGTGGTGCGTTTGCCGGGAGCCGCTTAGAAGTGGCAGTCCTTGAATCCTGGTTGTCTAGGGACCAATTAGCAGTTTATGCCAAAGGATACTGAGATTGATCCCTTATTTATCAATAAGCATCGTCTAGCAGAAATCCAAAAGCAAGAAAGAGACGAAAGAGCTAGGCGATGTGCTGAAATTCTTAGGAGGTATTCCCCTAAGCGTAGCGGTGCTGAACCCTTACGAGGGAGTGGATCTAGTGGTCTTGGTGCCACAAGCTGTAAGTTAGGAGAAGGTGGAAGCTCTAGTGCTCCCCTTTCTTCCATAAGCCAGTCTACATCAAGTGCGGGAGGTGTAACCCCATCGTCCCCTATTCCTAGTGCAAATCCAATTCTCGTCATGGCACAGCCTATTGCAATTCCTGCAAGAATGACAGATTTGCCGGCTCTAGGTTACCCGCTACCCATTTTTAATGGGCTAGTTGATGCAGAATGTGCCTTCATTACCAGCTCCCCCTAGCATGTCGATGCCTACGGGCAGTCAAATGGCTCCAAATGGTGGAGGCCAAGTAGTCAATTCTAATACCATGCCTGTGGCTCAACAACCAATGCCTAATCGAATTGTTAGGCCGATGGAACGACAGGGTAATGATCAAGGCTACAAGTCGAGCGCTTCCAATGTTCTTGGCGAGGTTAAGGACATGATGAAGCATTATACCGACATGATTACGGAGCAGTATCGACAAATAGCCATTGATGTCAACTTTATTAAAAAACAACAAAATTTGATAGGAAGTAGATATCCAGATGAGGGTGCACCTTCGAGGTTTAGCTGCAAATGGTGTGGTGGGAAACATTATCCACGAAATTGCCCAAATGTCAAGTGCGACATCTGTGGAAAATCCGGCCATTTAGCAGCCACTTGCTGGAGTAAGATTAGTTTCCTCCAATGAGGTAGTCGGCAACCAGGGCCTGTTAATCATCGTGCGCAAGGAAATGATTCCCAACGAGAAGACAGGCCTAAACAAATACTCCAACGACCAAAGACTACAGTAGAGGAGCTATCTAGTGGTAGTGGGGTTAGTTTGATTGAGGCTGTGCACATTAATGACGCTGAAACCTCGAATCTACGAGCTGTCCTTACAAGAGGTCAAAAGGGTAGAGAGACCGACAAGGATAAGCCTGTCGACGGAAGCCCTAAACAAGGTGACAAAGGAACACGAGTTTTGGTGTAATATCCCGATTCGTTAATGGAAGCACGCACGTGAACTGCCTCAAATAAATAGGAAAATTGGATAAATGAAAAAAAAAAATTATTCCCCCCTTATCCCTCCAGCCGACTAATGAGCTGGAGGGGGAGGGGAATAGAAGGATTGAGTAAGCTCCTTGGTGGAGCCTGGAGCAAGGGTGGGGAAACATGCGTTATGACACGCAGGGGAGGGAAGATCCCCCTCCCCTCCACTAATGAGGACGGTTGACACGCTGTAGGGGGGACCGTCAGTCTGCTGTGAGGGAGAGAGAAAGAGAGAGGCGGGTAGCCATCGCTCTGCTGAAACCACGAGTCGAGGAAGGGGACGAGTTTCTATTGGTCGCCGGGGAGATCAAGAGGGAGGAGGAAGCATCGCGTGAGGCCGCGTCATCCACTAAGAGGGAGGGAGGAGATGCCAAACTCTTGGTGGCTGCTGTGGAGCCAGGAGAGGTCATCACCATCTTCAGTCGCGGCCCTTGTCGCCGGCTGGCTAGTTAGCCGCTAGGTTGGGCCGACAGCCCCAATCGCCGATTTCCTTTTTCCCCCACGTGGCCTTCGTAAGCCTTCTAGAAAGCCCTTGGAAGATTCCAAGGGACCTTCTTAAGCCCCCTTTCCCACACCTTTGCTTATCCCCCCCCCCCCCAGTTTCAATCCCCCCTAAGCCCCCTTGTTCCCCCCCCCCCGCGGGTTTAATCCCTCTAAAGCTCCTTTTTTTCCCCCCCTGGTTTTAAATCCCCCTAGGATTTTAAATTCCCTTTTCCCCTTAAGCCCCTCCCTTGACTTTGGGAACCTACCCCCCCATGTTTTATTCCCCTAAGCCTTATCACCCCCCCCATAACTCTTTTCTTTTTTTTTTCCCACAACTCCCTAAGCTTTCCTCTTAATCCCCCGTATCCCCCTTATTATTTTTTGTAATATTCCGATGGCTTTAGGCTCGTGTGAACTGGCCACTAGAAGATAATGGAATTATCTTTTCCATAAAAGCAAATTTTTTTAATATCCCCTCTCCTCCAGCCGACTGTCGAGCTGGAGGTAGAGGGGATTAGTAAGGTGGGCAAGCACCTTGCTGGAGCTTGCCAAAGCCTGTACCCATGAATGACAACACGCAAGGGAGGGGAGGTCCCTCTCCCTTGCCTATAAAACCTTAGTAGAGGGAAGGGAGGGGAGGATGGAAAAAAAGGAGGTTACGATCCACCATCGTCTGGTCCTGCTAGCTGTAGTCGTGGTTCTAGGTTGCAGTCTGCTTCTAAGTAGCCGCGTCGACGTAGCTAAGACCAGCGACGCCAAAGAGAATGAGAAGAGGAAAGGAGGGTGGGCCGCCATGACACCGTTCTAGGCTATGTGTGAGGTAGAGAAGGCTTTGAGGGAGGGAGAAGCCAAATAGGACTACGCATGTGCCACTTGAGGGTGAGGGGAGGACTGCCGTGGTGCTGCCGAAGGAGGAGACGCCATCGTAATCCGTTGCCCTATGTCGTAAACCACGCCCCTGCCACCGTTAGAATGCCGCCTTTGGTGTTGGTTTCTTTCCCCCCCCCTACCACGTGGTTCTGAAGCTGTAGAAGCTTCTTGGGGGGAAGCTTCTAAGGGGGCTTTATAAGCCCCCTTTCCCCCCCAAAAAAGAACTCAGACCTTAAAGGTCTTACTATCCCCCCCCCCCCCCCCCCCCCCCCCCGTGTCTTAAAACCTTCCAAGCCCCCCCTTCCTGTGGCTCTTGAAACCCCCTCCCCCATGTTTTAAAATTTCTTTTAGCCCCCTTCCTTTGTGCTCTTGAAACCCCCCTCCCTCGAAATTTTCCCTAAGGGTCCTTAGGCCCTTACCTATAGTCTTTAAAGCTACTTTTTCCCCCATGTTTTAAACCCCTAGGCCCCTTTTTCCACCCCCTCAAAAACTTTTTTCCTATAGCTTTTTTGTTGTAAGTTCTCCCTTAAAGGGCCTTATTTCCCTCCCCCGTATCTCAAATCCCCCCTAAGGCCCCCCCCCTTAGCCCTTTCCTTTCCCCATGCAAAATACCCTTGGGGCTTTGCTTTTTTGTTTTCCCCCACTCGTAAAAGGAAAGAGAGTGTTGAGGGTTTTTTTAACACCTCCCTTTCCCTCTCAAAAACCCTCGTAAGGGATTCCACACTTTTATTTTATTTTATTCCTTGTTTGTGCGAGTTTTACAAGGCCATTAAGCCCCTCCTATGGCTTTAATGGGTCTTATCTGCAAAAGATTGTGAATCACCCCCTTCCGAATTCCCTACTTCAAGGAGGAAGCCTTCTAAAACTACTTTCGACGGATGGTGCAAGTTATTGCAAAAGGGAGCCATGGTGGAATTTCAAAAGGAATTGTAAAGCTACTTCCACGACGGAAAGACTACAACTACGATGCCGCCTAAGAAAGTCCAAGGTGTAGCTGCGGGAGGGTCATCTCCCGGTATCCATGTGGATATCTCACCCCAAAACTAGGTTTTTCTTCTTGGCTTTAATTCGGTTTTAAGTCGATCATGCAAAGAAAAATTGTTAAGGATAGGATATATTTGTTCGAGTTATTTGTAATGAAGGAGTTTAGCTTATAAATAACAATGTATAGAACTTAGCTTTCTTCAAATTGCATCAAGCATTATAAATTACGAACAAGATTAACCATTTACTATAGTAGTATATTTTAGTTAAATCCTAAGGTGTAGAAATTATATCTTGCACCATTAGTCTTATTTCTTTCGCAATGAATCATTGTAAATGGTTAAATTCATGAAAGAGTTCTTTTGATGCTCAAATTACTAGGAAGTTATCTTGATTATTTGCACATCTTAGCAAGGCAAGTGTTGTTAGTTAGCATGAGCTCATCTTTAAGGACAACGAAAGTTAAATTAAACTGTATTGACTGGGAAGTAAATTGTCACAAGGATAGGAAAACCGTGACGAGACGATTAATATTACCTTCCAAAAGATAACTGAACCAATCTAAACATTGAAACATTCATACCCTGGTGCGCAGATCGGTCGCAGAATGCTCACGTAGTGAATCTCGGAAGGTCCCCAAGAACAATGAACTCTACCTTTTTGCACAAAAAACAATGTAAAAGCATGAACGACAAGAAGCAAGAGACCAATTGGGTTCAATCTCCCCCCATGCCTTGTGTGAGCGCTTCACAAAGCATGTATTTTATGTATATTTCCATCTTCATGCTCAATAATAACCCAATTTACAAAAATATGACAAGCTTTTAGCTTTTGAGTTTGCTTTCTACAAAAATAGGAAAGTAAAGCTAATGGATAGTGCCCATAGAGTCTGGCACACCCAATCTCAATGTCCAAATAGAAATAACATATCCGTGCGCATAGGCGCATACAAAATAATAATCAATAATCGATGTCTCAATAGACATAAAAAAATATAGGCGTGGCGCCTATCAAAATATAATCCAAAGGTCGAATACTCGCTAGACTCTAATGCTTTCCTCCACCACTGCTACTATCTCTACACATCAACTGAAGCATTCACAATCATTAGTAAAATAATACAATTAAACCGACAAAAGTGAATACCTAGCAGTCTTCAGCTACATAAATAAATCAACTCGTTAGAAATAAATCCTAACCTTAATTTATTACGAGTGCGCACTCTAAACTCATAAACGTTTATTAATTTAATATGCATTTTGCGGAATCACCCGCTATGGAATCACCCATGTACACACTAAATTAATGAAACGCCCGAAAAGGACAGGCGTCCCCATCAACTTCTCGCATAAAGAATCCTCTTTGTGTATGAGCCCCGGTCATCTAAGTTTACGAAATCCACCGTAAAACCTCATGGAATCCACCATGGAATATGCCTCCTGGCATCATACCCTAAACACTTGACTACTATCCTTACTGTAGGGACAATCAAATCATAAAGATAAGGAACTAGGGTTTATCCCTAAGGTTCTTAAAAGAAGAAACCCTAGGCCTGACATACGTCAGCTTAAAGAATCTAAATAGATTATTCCATCGCAGGACTTGCACAACAAGTATGAAATCATTTAGTCTTGTGATTGATTCACAAGGAGAAAGGGGTAAAAGAAGGGTAAAAACCCTCATCAAGGACGGCAGATCCCTACGCAGGTTATCTTGCAAAAAGACGTATTTTTGGATATCCTTCTAAATAAGGAAAGTTGTAAACCAAAAACTAGCATATCTAAGGCACCTTAGGGTTAACCAAGTTGGGTATGCCCTACACCGGAATGTAAGAGATCTTGCCAAGTTACAAGACACCTTGGGAACGAGTGCTAATACACTCAAAAAGGAAAGAACACTTCCTTAGCAGTTTGCCAAACAACTCGGTTGATTAACGGAAATGTTTGTGCTTGCTAGAGATTTTAGAGTTCTGTTTGAAATATGAATTACAAATTCAATGAGTACCTATACTTCAGGTTAAAGGCCTGAAGGGAGAGGCAGCTTCAGTTACCCCCGACTGCCTGCCTGACCCTAACCAAGGGGGTTGTTGACCGCGCTAGGAACGTGGATCGAACCCGTTGCGAGAGGTCTCTCCGTTGAGTTCTACTTGGAGCAGGAGGACGCTTGGGTGCCAGGGGGGGCTCTGGCTGTAAATCCCTCGCCTTCCGGGTCCTGCACAAGAGGCTAATGTGACTTGGGATTGGATCTCGAGCCCCGCATATGAGTTGATGGGCGGAAGCTTGGAATAGTGATCCCCCCTGGAGATTATTGGATAGCCTTCGGGCAGATTATGGACAAGCCTACGGGCGGAACTCCTTGTATTTCAAAGATAAAATGATGAAATGTTAAAAGAACTTGCTTGATATTGTTTTTCTATGTCACGTGATAAGATTACGTGAAGGAACCAGTGCTTAACAAGGTTAATTAAAGAAGCTGATTGTTATATGTTAAATTAATGTGTTAGATAATTACATAACTAAAACAAAGCGAGGAAAGTGCGGAGGATGGGCCATGGGTCCATCCTATGGTTGGGTGGTCCCGGTTAACCGGGAACTTTTCTCAAAAATCTCGAAAAATAGCGGAATGATCATCATCATCAAAACGAATAACGAGAACGATGACCTAAAGTTACGTCTTACCCGATTTACGCTGTTTTAGGGAAATGGAATGGGACTATGCCTTATGGCAGAGAGGTTGAGCTTTGCATCCCTCTCGTTTCCCATTCTCCTTGAACCAAGTGCAGCGTGAATCCGCTTTGGACCTAGCGTTTCTGCGTGAAGTAGTTCGCTCGGGTCTAACGCTAGTTGCTGTTAGCTAATGACCCATTAGGAAAACCCTAATTCCGGTCGATCCTAAGTAAGAACGGCCAGGATACTTCCGCTACGTGGCAGACGCGGGAAGAACTAGATCGCAAAACCCGTAACATTCCATGGGAGTGCCAGGCGGAGCTTTCTAGACATCCTTTCCGATGGACTGCTAAGACGTGTCCTGGATGATACTAGGGGACACGTTACATTTTCCCCCCCCTGAACCTAAAAATCCAAATCACCATCATGGCCTCGGATGATATCCCGTAAGGGAAAAGTAGCCGTGAGATAAAAGATAGGGAGGGAAAGTAGAGGGAGTGAAAAGAAGGAGTGAAGGAGGAAGAGTGGGAAAAAGATAAAAGAAAGGGAAGGAAGGAGAATAAGTGCTTTCTATTCCTTCTACCCCAAGTCAAAATCCTCCAAGGGTTCCATAGTTACAAAACCACACTCACCTATAAACTTTTTTTGATCCAAAGAGACGGTGGAATTCCAGAAGAAAGAGGAAAATGCTATCTCACATTTGAACTACGATGCCGCCCAAGGAAGTCCAAGCTGTAGCTGCGGGAGGGTCATCTCCCGGTATCCATGTGGATATCTCACCTCAAAACCAGGTTTTTCTTCTTGTCTTTAATTCGGTTTTTAAGTCGATCTTGCAAAGAGAAATTGTTAGGGATAGGATATATTTGTCCGAGTTATTTATAATGAAGGAGTTTAGCTTATTTGAATGAATGATAACGAATAGAACTTAGTTTCCTTCGAGTTGCATCAAGCATTATAAATTACGAACAAGATTATCCATTTACAATAGTAGTATATTTTAGTTAAATCCTAAGGTGTAGAAATTATATTTTGCACCATTAGTCTTATTCCTTTCGCAACGAATCATTGTAAATGGTTAAATTCATGAAAGGTTTCTTTCGATGCTCAAATTACCATGAAGTTATCTTTGCTAATTGCACATCTTAGCAAGGCAAATGTTGTTATTTGGCATGAGTTCATCTATAAGGAAAACCGAAGTTAGAATTAAACCGTATTGAGTGGAAAGTAAAACCGTGACAAGACAATTAATATTACCTCCCAAAAATTATCCAAACCAATCTAAACATAGAAACATTCATACCCTAAACACTTGACTACTTTCCTTACTATAGGGACAATAAATTGGTAAATATAAGGAACTAGGGTTTGTCCCTAAGGTTCCTAAAAGAAGAAACCCTAGGGCTGACATACGTTAGATTAAAGGATCTAAAACCGATTATTCTATCACAGGACTTGCGCAGCAAGTACGAAATCATTTAATCTTATGATTGATTCACAAGAAGAAAGGGTAAAAACCCTCATCAAGGATGGCAGATCCCTACGCAAGTTATCTTGCAAAAAGACGTATTTTTTGTTGAGATATCGAGCTCCACTCGTGATACGCCAAGGTGACCGTTTTGCATTTATGTCACCGACGTGTCAGTTGCAGATGCGGTTGGTACACCGCCCATGAATAATAGCTACATGATAGCTATCCTTATCTATTCTAGTTCGTGGCTCAATTAGTATGCCACCTTAGTTAGTTGAGTTTGGTTTGAGACCCATATATAGGGTTCTTCTATTTCTTTGTACTTGAGTTCTTTTGGCTTACACAACTAAGAAGAGGAAAACTGTTTTCAGCCTCCACTCTTGTGTGTATTCCCCCATTGTGCAAGCAAGAAAGCTTCAAGCAAGTCTCCTTCCTTCTCTCCCACAATCTTGACATGGTATCAGAGCCTTGTTCGTGGTAAGGAGCTCAAGAAAGCAAGCCAAGCTCGTGGTGTTCTGGTAAGAGGAGCAGTGTTGCTTTCATTTTCTGTTTTGGGAGCAGATCTCTGCAAGTAGCACAGCCGGAAATTGCAAGAGTGCATTGTCTCAGGTTGAGACGCCCTTCGCGGTGAAGCAAGAGGGCAGTATATGCTCCGGGAGAGAGCTTTAGCTCATGGCGACCCTGTTTTTTTTATTTGAGGCCATTTCGGGGCCTGTTTTGGAGGCGGAAGTTTTCTGCACGCACTCAGGAAAAGGCTTAGTTTTATGCTGTTCAGCCACTGTTCTACAGGTCAGTGAAAAGTTACTGTAGAAATTGCATCGTATGCTTGTGCGTAGAGACATTGGGAGTTTCAGAATCATCCTTGGTTCCTGTTTATGCAAAATCGTCACTAGGAAGTGACTGTGTGGTCAAATACCACTTTCGCCAGTTTCGCAGATTTGCCCTTGTGAGGGTGAAGCTGAGTTTTTGCAGTGACAGAATTTTTCGCAGTGTTCTGTAATGGCGTCTGATTCTCTTTCACAAATTGTAACTGAAAAGCTTGACAAGAACAACTTCCAGGCATGGAAGTTTAGAATGACGAATTTCCTTATGGGAAAAGGATATTGGGAATTTGTTGCAGGAAATGAAGAAGAACCAGTTCTTCCTGATGTTCCCAATCAACAGCAAATGCAGGCATTCAAAACATGGCATGAGAGAGCCAGGAAAGTTATGTATTGGCTGTCTATCAGTATTTCAGACTCTATGATTGTGCATATTCAGGATGCAAGTACGCCAAAGGAGGCATGGGATACTTTGATAAAAATGTATAGCACAAATACGCAAGCCAGGAAAATGCAGCTCAAGCAAGAGTTGCATAATGTGCAAAGAGAAAGTATGAGCATCAACGACTACCACATGAAGGTGAAGAAGATTGCAGATGCACTTGCTTCCATTGGGTCGCCAGTGGAAGATGATGATTTAGTTTCCGTGACCTTGAATGGTCTAGGAAAGGATTATGCACAGTTCCAAACATCCATTTCCGTCCGTGAAAGATTTCCTGATTTTGAGGAGTTGATTGCTCTTCTAATTTCTGAGGAGCAGAGAAATGGTGGTGCATCTTCTTCAGGAGGAACTTCAAAAGAAGCTGTCTTCTACTCAAATGCTGGAAGAGGTAGAGGCAGAGGTAGAGGAGGCCGATTTGCAGGCCGTGGCAGAAATCAGAATATGCAGCAAACTCAAGAAAACCAGTCCTATGGAGGAGAACATGGTAACTCTAGAGGCAGGGGGAGCCAAAGAGGTTGTGGTGGATGGCAAAGAGGCCAAAATGCAAACAGTAATGTTGAATGCTACTACTGTGGTAAAATGGGTCATATGGCTAAAGACTGCTATAAAAAGCAGAATGACATCATGAATGGAAAACTGCAACAAGGGAATTATGCATCTTCTAGTAGACAGGGTGATGATAGAAATGAGTACTTGTTTATGGTGCAGCACATGAACAATTCTGTGACAAGTGCAGAAGAAAGCAATGATGTATGTTATGTTGACTCAGGTGCATCAAACCACATGACCGGTCATGCAGAATGGATGGAGGATGCAAGAAAAATGGATAAACCAGGATTTGTGGAGACTGGTGATGATACTGCACATCCTATTGTGCAGATTGGAAAGATTCCCTTGTCTATGCAGGATGGGAAAAAGAAATACCTGTCCGATGTATTTCATGTCCCAAATATCACCAAGAATCTGGTTTTTGTTGGTCAAATGGTTGAGCAGGGCTTGCAGGTCAGATTTAATCCTCATGGATGCTTTGTTGAGGATATGAAAAATAAAGGTCGCTTGATAGCAAAAGGAAAGAAGAAGGGCAGAATGTTTACATTGGATGCAGACATGTCTGAATTGAGTGCAGCAATGTTTGCACATGGGACCGGTGTAGTTGCAGATATTGATATCTGGCATAAACGCATTGGTCATGTTAATGTACAGCGACTTAAATCAATGCAGGCCCAAAATATTGTTGCAGGATTGCCTAAATTCAAGGTTGCAGAAATGCATAAGGTATGTGAAGCCTGTCAGTTTGGAAAACAGGCAAGGAAACCATTTCCTAGACATGTTTAAGAGAGTAAGAAGCCATTGGAATTAATCCACTCTGATGTGTGGACTACTAAAGCTGCGTCTCTTGGAGGCTGTCATTATTTTGTCACTTTTATTGATGACTATAGCAGAAAAGTTTGGGTGTATTTTATGAAAAAGAAAAGTGAAGTTTTTGGGCATTTCAAAACTCTTAAAGCTATGGCTGAAAAAGAAACAGGTCTGCAGATAAAATGCCTAAGGTCAGATGGAGGGGGAGAGTACCTCTCAAATGAGTTTGCAAGGTTCTTGCAGGAGCATGGCATAAAGCAGCAATATTCATGCACTCATACCCCACAACAAAATGGAATTGCAGAAAGAAAAAACAGACATATTGGAGAGGTGTCTCGTGCCATGCTCAATGAAAAAGACCTGCCAGATTTTTATTGGGCTGAAGCAGTTGCTACAGCAGTCTACATAATGAACAGGACTCCCACTGCAGCAATACATGGAATGACTCCAGAGGAGAGGTATACTGGTAGGAAACCAGATATTTCTCATTTGAAAATTTTTGGTTGCATTGCCTATGTACATGTGCCAGATGAGTTGAGATCCAAGTTGGATCCAAAAGCTGAGAAGTGCATCTTTATTGGTTACTCTCTGCAGCAAAAAGGGTATAGATGCTATAACCCTTCTACTCGTAAGTTTACAGTGAGCAGAGATGTTGTTTTTGATGAGATGAGTAGCTCGTATAAACCAGTAAATGTGATTGATGATGTAGATGCACAAAATGGTAATGCTGCACAGAATTCACAGCAGCAGTCACAAAATATTAGTGGACCTGGAGCGTCCTCTAGCAGTGGTTCATATTCTTCGCCATGGACAGGCAGATTGAGATCAGGAGAATCTTCTCAAAGCAATGCAGATAGTGGTATGCAGGTATCACGAAAAGGAAAAGAGAAGGTTGATCAGCCCATGTTTGATGTGAATGCAGGTCACTCTTATGTGGATGGTGAATCCACTGGCTCAGAACAGAGCATTGATGATGAGTTGGGTATTCCTTCTATTGTTACACCTGGAGTAAGGAAGACCAGGGATGTTTTGAGAGCACCTGGGAGTGAACCTACTTTGCGCAGGTCTACGAGAGCTAGGTATCCTGTGGATAGGCTGAAATATGATGGATTTACAGCCATTCACTATGCATATATGGTCAAGGTGATACAGGAACCAGAACCCACTTCTTTTGAGCAAGCCATGGGAAAAGAAAAATGGGAGAAAGCCATGGATGAAGAAATGGATGCCTTGGAAGCAAATGCTACATGGGAATTGGTACCTTTGCCTAAAGGTAAGAATGCAATTGGCTGTAAGTGGGTTTATAAGGTGAAGCACAATGCTGATGGTTCTGTGAACAGATACAAGGCAAGATTAGTAGTCAAGGGGTATGCACAAACATATGGCATTGACTATGAAGAAACATTCAGTCCGGTTGCAAGGATGGAAACCGTAAGAGCAGTCGTTGCTATGGCTGCATCAAAGGGATGGTCTTTACATCAGATGGATGTAAAGAATGCCTTCTTGCATGGTGATTTGCAAGAAGAGGTCTATATTGAGCAGCCACCAGGTTATGTGCATGACGTTCATCCTGAGTTTATTTGCAGATTGAAGAAAGCCTTGTATGGCTTGAAGCAAGCATCTAGAGCATGGTCTGACAAGATAGGACAGTATCTTATCACTAATGGCTTTCAGATTTCCAAGGCAGATTTCTCACTTTATGTGAGAAAAACAGAGAAAGGTATTATGCTACTTGTCATTTATGTTGATGATTTGATTATGACAGGTGACAGTGATGAAGATATCCTTCATGTGAAAATGCTATTGAAGCAGAAGTTTGAGATGAAGGATTTGGGAGAGCTGCGTTATTTCTTGGGCATTGAGGTGATTAGATCACCAAGTGGGATACAGCTCTTGCAGAGACAGTATGGATTGGACATGCTGTCCAAATATGGGATGATAGGCTGTAAGCCTATTTCAGTTCCTTTGGAGCAGAATGTGAAGCTGAGCACAGATGTAGGTGAGCTTCTAGAAGACCCTACTATGTACAGACGCATAGTAGGAAGTTTGATTTATATGACTATTACCAGGCCAGATTTGAGCTATGCTGTTGGATTGGTAAGTTAGTTTATGCAGGCTCCAAGGAAACCACATTTGGATGCAGCTAGACGCATACTCAGGTATGTGAAGTCCACATTTCAGTATGGACTATTTTATGAGACTGGGGTTCAGGTGCAGTTGCATGGATACACTGATGCTAATTGGGCTGGTAGTATTTCTGATAGACGGTCTACCAGTGGATATGTGTTCTCTTTTGGGAGTGCTGCAGTCACTTGGAGCAGCAAGAAACAGCCTACAGTTGCCTTGTCAAGCATAGAGGCTGAGTACAGGGGTGCAGCAATGGCTGCATGTGAGGTAGCTTGGTTGCATAAGCTACTTTATGATATGCATCAGTCTACAGATGGGCCAGTTGTCATTTATTGTGACAACATGAGTAGTATACACTTGGCAAATAACCCAGTCTATCATGCTAGAACAAAGCACATTGAGGTGCATTATCACTATGTGCGAGAGAGGGTTTTACTAGGTCTTATTGATCTAGTTTATGTCAGCACAGAGGATCAAGTAGCTGACATATTCATGAAGGCATTGGGCGCAGAGAAGCTGCGCAAGTTCAGAGACCTGCTTGGTGTGCAGGAATTGGGATTGAGCTCGAGGGGGAGTGTTGAGATATCGAGCTCCACTCGTGATACGCCAGGGTGACCGTTTTGCATTTATGTCACCGACGTGTCAGTTGCAGATGCGGTTGGTACACCGCCCATGAATAATAGCTACATGATAGCTATCCTTATCTATTCTAGTTCGTGACTCAGTTAGTATGCCACCTTAGTTAGTTGAGTTTGGTTTGAGACCCATATATAGGGTTCTTCTATTTCTTTGTACTTGAGTTCTTTTGGCTTACACAACTAAGAAGAGGAAAATTGTTTTCAGCCTCCACCCTTGTGTGTATTCCCCCATTGTGCAAGCAAGAAAGCTTCAAGCGAGTCTCCTTCCTTCTCTCCCACAATCTTGACATTTTTGGATATCCTTCTAAATAAGGAAAGTTGTAAACCCAAAACTAGCATATCCAAGGAACTTTAGGGTTAACCAAGTTGGGTATGGCCTACATCGGAATGTAAAAGACCTTGCCAATTTACAAGACACCTTGAGAACGAGTGCTGATACACTCAAAAGGAAAGAACACTTCCTTAGCAGTTTGCCAAACAACTCGGTTGATTAACGGAAATGTTTGTGCTTGCTAGAGATTTTAGGACTTTGTTTGAATTATGAATTACAAATTAAATGAGTACCTATAGTTCAGGTTAAAGGCCTGAAGGGAGAGGTAGCTTTAGTTACCCCCAACTGCCTGCCTGACCCTAACCAAGGGGGTTGTTGACTGCGCCGGGAACGTGGACCGAACCCGCCGCGAGAGGTCTCTCTATTGAGTTCTACTTGGAGTAGGAGGACGCTTGGGTGACAAGGGGGGCTCTGGCCATAAATCCCTCGCCTTCCGGGTCCTGCACAAGAGGCTAACGTGACTCGGTATTGGATCTCGAGGCCCGCATACTAGTTGACGGGCGGAAGCTTGGAATAGTGATCCCTGGGGATTACTGGATAGCCTTCGGGCAGATTATGGACAAGCCTACGGGCGGAACTCCTTGTATTTCAAAGATAATGATGAAATGTTAAAAGAACTTGCTTGATATTGTTTTTCTATGTCACGTGATAAGATTACGTGAAGGAACCAGTGCTTAACAGGGTTAATTAAAGAAGCTAATTGTTATATGTCAAATTAATGTGTTAGATAATTACATAACTAAAACAAACCGAGGAAAGTACGGAGGATGGGCCATGGATCCGTCCTACGGTTGGGTGGTCCCGGTTAGCTGGGAACTTTTCTCAAAAATCTCGAAGAACACCGAGATGATCATCATCATCAAAACGAATAACGAGAACGATGACCTAGAGTTATGTCTTACCCAATTTACGCTGTTTTAGGGGAACGAAATGGGACTATGCCTTATGGCAGAGAGGTTGAGCCTTGCATCCCTTTCGTTTCCCATTCTTCTTGAACCAAGTGCAGCGTGAATCCGCTTCGGACCTGGCGTTTCTGCGTAAATTAGTTCGCTCGGGTCTGACGCTAGTTGCTGTTAGCTAATGACAAAAAATGAAAACCCTAATTTCGGTCGATCCTAAGTGGGAAACGGCCAGGATACTTCCGCTACGTGGCAGATGTAGGAAGACCTAGATCGCAAAACCCGTAACATTGCTTGGGAGTGCCGAGCGGAGTTTTCTAGACATCCTTTCCGATGGACTGCTAAGACGTGTGTTGGATGATACTAGGGGACACGTTACAGTTGGTATCAGAGCCGACCAACAACGGAATTGTTTTTATGAGATCTCAATAAAATGAAGTAAAGAAATTATTGCTGTCCAAACCATTTTCTCATCTTCAATGCTATCTTGCAGAACTATGAAGCGAGGAACAAGTTTTTGGTATTTCGGGTCATGTCTATGACTGCAATGCATTCTCCCCTTTATAGACAAAGAATTGGGATGATGAACATCCTGGAGCAAATTTATAATCCATCACCTTTATACATAGAACGAAGATGGACGGGGTCTTCAGAAATCTACTATATAGCCACCCACCGGTTTGCTTATCTACAGACCAACCTAAAGAGGATCAAGTGGTTGCAAGACTTGAAAGTCGTGAAGCTGTTCATTTTTGTGGAAGCTCACGTAAATTCGACTTTACATATTCAAGGTCGGAGGATTGAAATGAACTCATATGTATATGAGGAAGTAACCCGTGTAATCCCAGCCGATAGGATTAAAGTGTTGGGCCACCATGAGAAGTATGGATTCCAATGGAAAGGGTATCCTGAACTTCCAATGAATTATCGATTCCTAAAGATCCATGACCCAAAACCCTACTATTACACAAATCCTATAGACAAATGCAATACAACGTTGTTCTCCCCAAACTGAATGTAATTATTGGATTATCATCATACGAAACGTTGTATAAGGCTATGCCCATGTAAATACAAATAAAGACTTCTTTTATCAATATCTGGCTGTGCATAAGAGTTGTTAAAAAGTTAAGTAGCTACATTGTTTACGAGATAGCTGAACTAAAAATGAAAGATAAGCTAACGTCAATTATCACATAATAACGTTAAGAAAACTTTTAACCAGGCACAACCCCAGGTACAGGTTCCAAATTCGCCTCCTACATCAAATACTGCTGTGACCCAGGAGAAGAAGTTCCTCCTCAAGCAGGTAAAGCCACCCGAGTTCGACGGGAGAGGCAGATTCGTCCAGGCTGATGCTAAAATTTGGATTGAATCCATGGAGGATTACTTTGAAGCAGCTGGTACTGCACCTACCAATCAGGCCATGCTCGCCAAGTTAAAACTCACCGGCGAAGCCAAACTTTGGTGGAAGCAATGGTGCAGGGATCAAGGGACTTCAGAGGGGTCCGTTACCTAGGAGAAGTTGAAGAAAGCCATGCAGGGAAGATATTTACCACCTGCATATTGTACGCAGAAAATGAATGAGTTCTACGAGTTAAAACAGCCAGGACTCACTCTTGACGCATACTACTCTAAATTCTTTCACTTTTAAAGTATGCACCACAGATGGACATGATGCAGCAGGTGTCCAAATTTTGTGTGGGCCTAAATCCACCTGTAAATACCCGTCTCGAATCTATGCATCCATCAGACCTTCAGAATACACTCATTCGAGTGGCGCCTATAATTCAAGAGGTGCAAGCTAGACCAAGGGGTAACAAAACTTGGTCCTATAGTGACCCAAACAGAGGAGCATTCAGACCTCAAATGAAGAGAGTTCAAGGTTGCAATCAGGGACAAAGGAAGAAATCAAGGTCAAATAACGTCAACAACTTTGTTCCTACTCAAAGTAATGGCCGAAACCTCCGATGTTTCCACTGCAACGAACCCGGTCACTTCAAGAGGCAATGTCCCAAGCTCAGCGGGGGACATCGTCAAACGCCTTTCCAAGGTGCAGGCCGCGATCAAGGAGCCGCCACCCGTGGAAGAGGAAGAACTGCCTGCATTGCCAATAGGCAAAGATACGAAGAAGAAGAAGAGGAAGATCCACTGACTATGGGAGCAGAATTCGAAAGAGCGACAGTCCATGCCGCTTTACACAAGAAAGGGCCGAATCGCCAGTTCTCGGTGATTCAGACACCGTCGGACTATCAAGGTAAAGGTTTCAAAACCTTGATTGATTGTGGCAGTACACATTCCTTTATCTCACCAGCATGTGCAAAAAGATTAGGAATAGCCACAGTAGAAGCACCTACCCTGCTTGTGGAATTGGCAAACGGTCGTGAGGTAACTTGTACCAGGCAAACTGCTAAGGTGGAATTCTTTCTGGGAGGAAAGAAGACTTTAGTCAAATTCAGAGTTATGAATTTAGGTATCCATGAGTGTCTGCTCGGGATGGATTGGCTTAAGCCTAATGACGCCCACATTCATTGTGGAAAGGGTCAAGTTTCCTTTCGAAACTCTGAAAGGGAATTTGTCACAACTCAAGGTGAGGCAGGAGTGCCAAGAATTCAATTAGCCAAAGTATCTCGGATCATAAAAGGAGTCAGAAAAGGATTACCCGTTTACCTGATCAAACTCAACAAGTTAGATCAAAAGCAAGAGTCTCATGAAGGACCTTCTTGGCTAAAGGAATATGCTGACATATTCCCTGAGGAATTGATTGAACTTCCGCCTCAAAGAGAAGTAGATCATGAGATTAGGCTAGTGCCTGGAGCTGCACCAATTGCAAAGAGACCTTATAGAATGTCCATACCGGAAGCAATTGAGTTGAAGGAACAACTCAAGCAACTATTAGATCAGGGTTACATTCGGCCTAACAACTCACCATGGGGAGCTCCAGTACTATTCCAGAAAAAGAAAGATGGGACACTTCGACTATGTATTGATTACCGAGGGTTGAATCAATCAACAGTCAAGGACAAGTATCCTATTCTTAGAATAGATGAGCTTCTTGATTGTCTTCAAGGTGCAAAGATCTTCTCCAAGATTGATCTCAGGTTAGGTTACTATCAGATAAGGATCAAGGAAGAAGATATTCCAAAGACAGCCTTCAATACAAGATATGGGCACTTTGAGTTCCTGGTTATGTCATTCGGGCTTACAAACGCACCTGCCACCTTCAACAGATTAATGCAAGATATCTTTAGACCATATCTTGATGATTTCGTGCTTGTCTTCTTCGATGACACTTTAGTCTATTCTAAACAGGAAGAAGATCATGAACCTCAACTTCGGATTGTCCTTGAGACAATGAGGTCTCATAAGCTGTATGCAAAAATGAAGAAGTTTGCATTCTTCAAGCGTCAGATTGAATATCTGGGATTCATAGTATCATCAGAAGGAATATCAGTAGACCCAGCGAAGGTCAGAGATGTGCTTGAATGGCCAATACCAGTATGCATCAAAGAAATACATAGCTTTATTGGATTGACAGGAGGGTATAGGGTCTTCATCAAAAACTATGCCTTGATTGCAGCACCTCTTACAGACTTACTAAAGAAGCAGACTTCTATTACATGGTCAACTTCCGAACAAAATAGCTTCGACAAATTGAAGCAAATTTTGGTATCAGCACCTATTCTAAAACTTCCTGACCTCAATAAGGAGTTTGAGGTAGTAACTGATGCTAGCATTCTTGCCTTGGGGTGTGTACTTATGCAGGAAGGTAATCCAGTAGCATACTCTTCAAGGAAATTGAAGAGTCATGAAAAGAATTATGCCACGCATGATTTGGAATTACTAGCTGTCATCCATGCTCTAAAGCTTTGGAGACACTACCTGTTGGGTAACAAGTTTACTCTAGTAACCGATCATAAGAGTCTCAAATGGATTTTTACCCAGAACGAGCTCAACATGAGGCAACGTCGGTGGATTGAAGTATTGGAGGAATATGATTTTGAAATCAAGTACCGACCAAGGAAAGAGAATGTAGTTGCCGATGCACTCAATCGCAAGGCATTCCTAAATTCCCTAATCTTGCAGAATCCATCAACGGCCAGATCTCTGGCCACAAAAGTATCTATGCCAAACAACCCTATACTTGAACTAGCTAGAGAGGAAGTATGCCATGATTTGGCCTACCAAACAATGATAAAGGAAATATCTACCAAGGAGCAGAATCAGAAGTTGCAAGCTAAGTATCAGGAATTTTCCATTGATAATGGACTTGTCTACTACAGAACAAGGATGTGTATACCAACCAGCCAGTCACTTAAGCAGAAAATATTATGGGAAGCTCACGTTTCTCCTTTCGCAGGACATCCTGGCTATGCTAAGACTCTTAATGCAGTTAGGAAGAGCTACCATTTGGAGAGGCTTAAAGGTGACGTTCTCAAGTATGTCATAGAATGTTTGTCTTGCCAACGTATCAAAGCCGAACATGTCATGATGCTAGGGAAACTGCAACCGCTTGACATTCCCCAAATGAAATGGGAATTCATCAATATGGATTTTGTTGTAGGCTTACCCCAAGTCCAAGGAGGATACAATTCCATTATGGTTGTGATTGACATGCTTACCAAGGTTGCACACCTGATTCCAGTAAAGACAAACTATAAAGCCTCCAACATTGCAAGATTGTTTATCAAGGAGATATTCAAGCTACATGGGTTACCTACAAGAATCATTAGCGTTCGAGATTCTCTCTTCACATCACACTTCTGGAGAGCTATCTTTGAAGCTATTGGGACTCAACTCTGTTTTAGCACCGCCTACCATCCCCAAACGGATGGCCAAACAGAGCGAGTAAATCAAATCATCGAGGATATGCTTAGGGCATACTGCAGTCGAGAGCCTAAGAGGTGGATTCAATACTTGCCATTAGTTGAATTTTCCTACAATGCTTCTTACCAGCAGAGCATTCAAATGACCCCTTTCCAGGCATTGTATGGTCATGATTGTCAAAGTCCCCTAAACTTTTCAGATCCAACCCTAAGAGTTGAAGCTTCAAGACAAATGTTGGAGGACATGGATGATCAAATAAGGTCAATAAGACAAGACATACAAGCGGCCAAGGATAGGCAAAAGGCATACGCAGATTTGAAATGTCAAGATAGAATCTTCGAAGAAGGAGACATGGTCTTCATTCGGGTAGGCCCTAAAAAGAGTTCTCTATCCCTAGGAGAATGCAAGAAGCTAAGTCCAAGGTATTGTGGGCCATATAAAATCCTCAAATGCCTAGGACCCAATGCTTATAGATTGCAACTCCCTGAGAACCTAAAGGTTCACAATGTATTCCATATCGGCCTCTTAAAAAAATATATACCCAACCCTAATCATGTACTCGATGACCAACAAATTGTAATGCCTAGTCAAGGAGTCCTTGAACTAAGGCCGGATAGAATCTTAGATGTTAGGGAAAGACAGTTAAGATCTAGAACCCTAAGAGAATGCCTCGTCCAGTGGAAAGATTATCCCGAAGAGGATGCCACTTGGATAGATGAAAGCTCTCTCAACCATCAATATCCCTAGTTTATCTCGAGATAAGGACATCTCGATTCCTCCAAGGGGGAGAGAATGTAATATCCCGATTCGCTAATAGAAGCACGCGCGTGAACTGCCTCAAATGAATAGGAAAATTGGATAAATGATTTTTTTTTTAAATTCCACCCTTATCCCTCCAGTCGACTGACGAGCTGGAGGGGGAGGGGAATAGAAGGATTGAGTAAGCTCCTTGGTGGAGCCTGGAGCAAGGGTGGGGAAACATGCATGATGACATGTAGGGGAGGGAAGATCCCCCTCCCCTCCACTATTTAAATGAGGACGGTCGACACACTGTAGGGGGGGGCCGTCAGTCTGCTGTGAGGGAGAGAGAGAGAGAGAGGCGGGTAGCCATCGCTCTGCTGAAACCATGAGTCGAGGAAGGGGACGAGTTTCCGTTGGTCGCCGGGGAGATCAAGAGGGAGGAGGAAGCATCGCGTGAGGCCGCGTCATCCACCAAGAGGGAGGGAGGAGACGCCAAACTCCTGGCGGCTGCTGTGGAGCCAGGAGAGGTCGCCGCCATCTTCAGTCGCGGCCCTCGCCGCCTGGCTAGTTAGCCGCCAGGCTGGGCCGACAGCCCCAGTCGCCAATTTCCTTTTTTCCCCACGTGGCCTTCGTAAGCCTTCTAGAAGGCCCTTGGAAGATTCCAAGGGGCCTTCTTAAGCCCCCTTTCCCACACCTTTGCTTATCCCCCCCCCCCCGGTTTTAATCCCCCCTAAGCCCCCTTGCTTCCCCCCCCCTCCCCCGGGTTTAATCCCTCTAAAGCCCCTTTTTTTCCCCCCCGGTTTTAAATCCCCCTAGGATATTAAATTCCCTTTTCCCCTTAAGCCCCTCCCTTGACTTTGGGAACCTACCCCCCCGTGTTTTATTCCCCTAAGCCTTATCATCCCCTTATAACCCTTTTAACCCTTTTTCAACCCCCCCTCATAACTCTTTTCTTTTTTTTTTCCCACAACTCCCTAAGCTTTCCTCTTAATCCCCCGTATCCCCCTTATTATTTCCCCCCCCCCCCCCCCCCCCCCCTGAACCTAAAAATTGAAATCACCATCATGGCCTCGGATGATATCCCGTAAGGGAAAAGTAGCCATGAGATAAAAGATAGGGAGGGAAAGTAGAGGGAGTGAAAAGAAGGAGTGAAGGAGGAAGAGTGGGAAAAAGATAAAAGAAAGGGAAGGAAGGAGAATAAGTGCTTTCTATTCCTTCTACCCCAAGTCAAAATCCTCCAAGGGCTCCGTAGTTGCAAAACCACACTCACCCATAAACTTTTTTTGATCCAAAGAGACGCTGGAATTCCAAAAGAAAGAGGAAAAGGCTATCTCACATTCAAACTACGACGCCGCCCAAGAAAGTCCAAGGTGTAGCTACGGGAGGGTCATCTCCCGGTATCCATGTGGATATCGCACCCCAAAACCAGGTTTTTCTTCTTGTCTTTAATTCGGTTTTTAAGTCGATCTTGCAAAGAGAAATTGTTAGGGATAGGATATATTTGTCCGAGTTATTTGTAATGAAGGAGTTTAGCTTATTTGAATGAATGATAATGAATAGAACTTAGTTTCCTTCCAGTTGCATCAAGCATTATAAATTACGAGCAAGATTATCCATTTACTATAGTAGTATATTTTAGTTAAATCCTAAGGTGTAGAAATTATATCTTGCACCCTTAGTCTTATTTCTTTCACAACGAATCATTGTAAATGGTTAAATTCATGAAAGGTTTCTTTCGATGCTAAAATTACTAGGAAGTTATCTTTGCTAATTGCACATCTTAGCAAGGCAAATGTTGTTATTTGGCATGAGTTCATCTATAAGGAAAACCGAAGTTAGAATTAAACCGTATTGACTGGAAAGTAAAACCGTGACAAGACAATTAATATTACCTCCCAAAAATTATCCAAACCAATCTAAACATAGAAACATTCATACCCTAAACACTTGACTACTTTTCTTACTATAGGGACAATAAATTGGTAAATATAAGGAAGTAGGGTTTGTCCCTAAGGTTCCTAAAAGAAGAAACCCTAGGGCTGACATACGTCAGCTTAAAGGATCTAAAACAGATTATTCTATCACAGGACTTGCGTAGCAAGTACGAAATCATTTAATCTTGTGATTGATTCACAAGGAGAAAGGGTAAAAACCCTCATCAAGGATGGCAGATCCCTACGCAAGTTATCTTGCAAAAAGACATATTTTTGGATATCCTTCTAAATAAGGAAAGTTGTAAACCCGAAACTAGCATATCTAAGGAACTTTAGGGTTAACCAAGTTGGGTATGGCCTACACCGGAATGTAAAAGACCTTGCCAATTTACAAGACACCTTGAGAATGAGTGCTGATACACTCAAAAGGAAAGAACACTTCGTTAACAGTTTTCCAAAGAACTCGGTTGATTAACGGAAATGTTTGTGCTTGCTAGAGATTTTAGGACTCTGTTTGAATTATGAATTATAAATTAAATGAGTACCTATACTTCAGGTTAAAGGCCTGAAGGGAGAGGGAGCTTCAGTTACCCCCGACTGCCTGCCTGACCCTAACCAAGGGGGTTATTGACCGCATCGGAAACGTGGACCGAACCCATTGCGAGAGGTCTCTCCATTGAGTTCTACTTGGAGCAGGAGGATGCTTGGGTGCCAGGGGGGACTCTGGCCATAAATCCCTCGCCTTCTGGGTCCTGCACAAGTGGCTAACGTGACTCGGGATTGGATTTCGAGGCCCGCATACTAGTTGACAGGCGGAAGCTTGGAATAGTGATCCCTGGGGACTACTAGATAGCCTTCGGGCAGATTATGGACAAGCCTATGGGCGGAACTCCTTGTATTTCAAAGATAATGATGAAATGTTAAAAGAACTTGCTTGATATTGTTTTTCTATGTCATGTGATAAGATTACGTGAAGGAACCAGTGCTTAACAAAATTAATTAAAGAAGCCGATTGTTATATGTCAAATTAATGTGTTACATAATTACATAACTAAAACAAACCGAGGAAAGTGCGGAGGATGGGCCATGGGTCTGTCCTACGGTTGGGTGGTCCCGGTTAGCTGGGAACTTTTCTCAAAAATCTCAAAGAACAGCGGGATGATCATCATCATCAAAACGAATAACGAAAACGATGACCTAGAGTTACGTCTTACCCGGTTTACGCTGTTTTAGGGGAACGGAATGGGACTATGCGTTATGGCACAGAGGTTGAGCCTTGCATCCCTCTCATTTCCCATTCTCCTTGAACCAAATGCAGCGTGAATCCGCTTCGGACCTGGCGTTTCTGCGTAAAGTAGTTCTCTCGGGTCTGACGCTAGTTGCTGTTAGCTAATGACCAAACAGGAAAACCCTAATTCTGATCGATCCTAAGTGGGAAACGGCCAGGATACTTCCGCTATGTGGCAAACGCGGAAAGACCTAGATCGCAAAACCCGTAACATTCCTTGGGAGTGCCGGGCGGAGTTTTCTAGACATCCTTTCGGATGGACTGCTAAGACATGTCCTGGATGATACTAGGGGACACGTTACATTTGGATCCTGCCATGGAAGCGGGACCTTTGAAGCCTATGGAGAGTAAAGTCGATGTTAAGAAGGATAAGGAACAACCAAAGAAGAAGATGAAAGTTAAAAAAGAGGCAATAAATCCGGTTCAGCGACCTAAAGAGCAGATGGTTTGGCGTGAAAAGCGAACTCTATCGAACTATCATGAATTCGATTTGGCGAGCTCTCTTTGCAAAGTCAAGCCAGATGTGAATCTTTTACAGCTTATTAAGCTTTCCCCAGGAGTATGCAAGGAATTTAGAAAGATCCTGCGTACCGGGTATATCGTAGAACCTTTGGGTATTGCGCAAGTTGGTGATGACTGGTTTGAGTATGCTGAGAAGCATTGCCCAAGGGTTGCAGCCTATGTCGATGGGATATTAGTAGATTATGCCATTGTCGACACGGGATCATCCGTTAACATTATGAGTTCTAAATTGATGGAAAGGTTGGGTCTTGCGATCCAGAAAGATACCTCCACAATTCTCAGAATGGCAGATGATAGTTTGAGGCAGTCGGAAGGCCGCACTACTAAGGTCCATGTCAAAGTTGCAAATGTAGAATGCCTATTGGACTTTAGGGTGATTCGTTTTGCAGGGTGTCCAAGTTACCAAGTATTACTTGGGCGACCTTGGATCTTGCAAGCGGACTGCCAAGTGAATATACCTGTCGGTCGGCTGATATTCGGCAGAGGTGCCCATCATGTGGTGGTTGATGCCTACCTTGAGTCTCCGCAGAGTGAGAGAGCTCCTCTATCTTCCACAGAATTAGAGACATTAGAAGATTTATCTGCCAGTGAGACATCATCAAGTGATGAGTCCAAAGAGGGATCCACCACTGAAGATGTCTATCAAATCACTTTGAACAAGCCGATAGAGGCCCAAGATCGCATAAGAGATGTAGATGTTATCGAGCTAGACCTTGGTACGCCTGAAGAGTAGCGACCAATCAAATTAGGTTCTATGCTCATCACAGCAGAAAGGGAGGACTATGTGTCCTTGATTCAAGAATTCCGCGATATCTTTGCCTGGAGTTATGATGAGCTGAGAGGCATTCCTCCTAGTCTTGCTATTCATACAATTCCGTTGAAAGAGGGTAGTCGTCCTGTACGACAGAAAGTAAGGCATATGCCTTTCGAACTGAGGGATGGGCTGTTTGAAGAGTTACAGAAGCTTTGGAAAGCGGGTTTGATTCTTCCTGTGCAATACACAAAATGGTGTTCACCAGTTGTGATCAGAAAGAAGAAGAATAATCAAATCCAATTATGTGTAGACTTTAGGGAGCTGAATAAGCAGACAGTTAAGGACTACTACCCGTTGCCATTTATTGACCAGATTTTGGATCAATTAGCGGGTAGGGAGATATATTCGTTTATGGATTGCTTTGCAGGATATAACTAGATGGCAATTGCAGAAGTGGACAAGTTGAAAACAACTTTTATTACTATCTTTGGTACTTTTGCATACCATGTGATGGCCTTTGGTTTATGCAATGCCCCTGGTTCATGGCAACGAATAGCAAATAAGACATTCGGTGACATATCCCCTGAAGAGTTGAAGGTGTTTATTGATGACTTAGGGGCCGCCACCGTGAGAGAAAGGCAGTTGATCATTTTAAGAAAATGCTTTGAGCACTGTAGATAATTTTGTATCACCCTAAACCCACGGAAGTGTGTTTTTGGAGTACCTTATGGGCTATTGCTAGGCCATGTGGTCAGTTCAATAGGTATTGTGACAGATCCCGAGAAGGTCAAAGTCATAGTTGCCATGGGTCCACCACGCTCCAAAAGAAGTTCATAGCTTTCTGTCTTCGGTTGGTTATTACTGTAGATTCATAAACACCTTGGCTGAAAGAACGTTGCCGCTTACAAATCTATTGTCCTTTAGCTGTTTGTTTGTATGGAGTGACCCTTGTAAGGTAGCATTTGAGGATGTGAAGCAGGAGCTAGTAAAAGCTCCCATTCTAAAAGCACCTAAAAGAGGTGAGGTATTCTATATGTTTTCAGCAGCCACCATGCATAGTATCAGCTGCTGTTTAGCCCAAATTTGGGAAGAGAAGTGGTATCATCCGATAGCCTTTGCTAGTCGGAAATTGGGCATTTCAGAGATCAATTATACCTACATGGAGAAGTTGTGTCTGGCGATGGTCTTTGGGACCAAGAAATTCAGGCATTATATTCTCTATGAGAAAGTCGTGCTTTATACAAAGGCAGAGGGGCTTCGATTATTGATAAATAAGCTGCAGTCGCCTGATCGTCTAGCGAAGTGGTTAATCACTTTGCAGGAGTTTGATTATGAAATCAAGAGTAAGCCACCAAGGTTGCAAGTCATCGTGGAATGTCTTGTGGAGTTTGGGGAGCCGAAAGAATCTGTGGTGGCTGAAGGCAATGACATAGAGTTGTTATTTAAGATAGATATGGCGTCTATTCCCTCCTGGTATGCTGCCATAACGCATTATTTATCGATAGGAGAGACTGGATCTGAATTATTTAAAGCTGAGAGAAGGAAAATTAAGCAGCAAGTGTTAAAGTTTGCCTTGATCGCAGGTACATTATATCGGCAAGGGGTTGATGACATCTATCGCCGATGTGTGATGCCTGACGAGGTGCCATTCATTTTGGAAGAGTGTCACGATTTCACTTGTGGAGGTCATTTTGCTGGACGGCTTACAATACAAAAGGCTTTAAGAGTAGGTTATTGGTGGCCTACCATCTTCCAGGATGCGTTTGCGTATGTTAAGAGATGTGATATTTGTCAACGACATGATAGTCGAGAGAATAGGAAAAGACCACTCACCCCTATTATGGCGATACTTCCATTTGAGAAGTGGGGAATAGACTTTGTGGGTCCTATTACTCCATCGTCGACTGCACAAAATAGGTACATCATTGTAGCAACTGACTACTTCACAAAGTGGTCAGAAGCACGTGCAACAAGGAAAGATGATGCTAAAGAAACTGCTTGTTTCCTTTTAGAGCAGATAATATGTCGTTTTGGTCCACCGAAAGAATTGATGTAGGACCGTGGAACCCATTTCCTGAATAAGGTTGACAGAGGCTTGGCAGATCAAGCACAACAAAATGACTCCTTATAATCCGCAGGCGAATGGGCAGGTTGAAAGTACCAACAAGCAACTTGTGGGTATCCTATCGAAAGTCGTATGTGAAAAGAAACGCGATTGGGATAAGAAGTTGTATGTGGCAGTATGGGCATATAATACCACGTTCAAGCGAGCCACTGGCCACACACCATTCAAACTAGTTTATGGTGAAGAGTGTGTTTTACCCTTGGAAATTGAGTTGCCGACGATTAGATTCGCAATAAACCATTCTTTGGGTAATGAGGATGCCCTATTAGAGGGATTTATGACCTTAGCACACCTAGATGAACTTAAGTTGCAAAGTCTGTTACACCAAGAGGTGGCTAAACGTCGCATGAAACTGTCGCATGATCTAAAAGCGAAGAAGTACACCTTTAAGAAGGGACAACTGGTTTTATATTATGATGCGCGTAGGGAGCTTTTCCCAGGAAAATTGGAACCTAAATGGGATGGACCCTACAAAATTGTTAGGTTAGGGAAGAATAAGTCTACAACCCTATTAGCTGATTTACGGGGAGTGGAGTTTAAGAATAAGGTTAATCTTAATAAGATTAAACCCTACTATTTCTAGGTCTACTAATACAAAGAAACTGCATTGCAGGTCCATGCTAGGAATGATTTGAGACCTGCGAAAGAGCTTACAAGTTGGTTGATGGGTCGGTTAATCCCTTATTTGGAGCACCCATATCTGGAGCAATGATACCATCAGGGGAGACTCATCTGGTGGAGCAAAGGATATAAGGTGATTGAGCAAGAGGACGGAACTTTTGTGTGGGAGATTAAAGTCTTTTGCCATCACTGTTTATGCCTGTTGACGAGTATCCCTATTGAGTTCAATGAAGAAGGTGGGATGGAGCCGTTAGTTCATCCTCTCAATATGCTAAACTTTGACTATCATAGCTATGAATAGAGAAGTTCACGATGGCTGGCTGTGTAGACCCATTTTAGACGTATACACTATATTTTGACGGAGCATCCAGGGGCCCTAATAGAAAAGGAAGTGTGGGAGTAGTAATCCGAGATCCCCGACGTAGAGTGACAATGAAGTTAGCTGCTTATCTCAGGGTAGGATTCACTAACAATATGGCGGAGTATAAAGCCCTGATTATGGGACTATATATTGCCAAACAAGGTGGTATTCGTCGATTGTTAGTAAAAGGGGATTCTCAGTTGATCCTGAATCAGCCAGATGGGACATACACAGTGCGGAATCCCATTCTTTGTATGTATCATCGGACTGCGATGACCCTACTTGAGGAGTTTGAGAGAGTGTCTTTTCAGCTGATCCCACGTTACTAGAATCAGTTTGGAGATTCATTAACAAATCTTGCTTATGAAGAAGACCTCTTCTTTAATTGCGGTCCTAGTTTGGATATTGTGATCAATGATGAAACAGGACCCGGCCGCTTCTGGGGGATGTTATCAGAACATGCAATATATGGCAGACGATGGTTGATATGGGTGATGCAAAGAGTAGCCGAGATCAATTTACCATTATTATTTGGGACCCATAGGTTGATTAGACATCATATTATGTGTACGCCTCTTGCTATCTATGCAGGAGGGATGGGTCATAACCTCATGCATTTAGTTTAGGGCTACAAGCCTGTTTTTCCTCCTTGGAAAGGAGCTTATAATTGTATATCTCTGCTATTCCGAGGAAGGATGTGTAGGTGCTACTTTGTTTTATTTCGTTAGGCCAAGAGGGCCAATTCAATTTGGTAGTGAAGTGTTTTATTTCATTAGGCCAAGAGGGCCAGTTGTCTGTTTAGTGCAGGTGTGGTTAATGGTTTCTTGTTTGAGTTCTGTGCTAGACAAGTTTGAAGACAAGCTTGGAGGGAGCCTTTGTCGCGGCATCAATGCTTCTCGTGGCCCTATCCAGGTGATATCTATCCTTTATGAGTACTGTGATTTTTATGCTATATGTGTTTATGTACTTGTTAAGGGGTTTTTCGTTTATTGTTGGGGACCGACGTCCAAGGCATGAAGTCACGAGGTTTCAGTTTAGTATGTTTGAGGGAGGTCGAAGTAGTCGTTGCCTCCTGTAAAGACATTGTTAGGCATCAAAAGACCTGTTTTAGAAGGGGGTCCTAGTGACCCTGTTGTGCGAGCCTTCTAGGCAGCCATTCTAGGAGTTATTGTTAGTTGTGAGGCAGTTAGAGAAGCCTGCCAGAAGAAAATAAATAAATACGAAGGTGTGTAAAAAGGGGTTCTAACCCCTATCAAAGAAAAGGAAAGAAAGAAAAATTTATGGGTAGTTGATCTTCGCCTTGCGAAGACCTGGTAGGTTCCTAGGGACGAGTCAGACCCGGGGCCGATGCCTTGTCTTCCTAGGGGTGGCTTATTGCTAGAGAAAAGAAATTAATTAAGGAAGGTTGGAGCGAAAATAAAAGTGAGCGTTAGAAAAGGATTAAGTGTCGCCTTGCAAGGGCTTGGTAGGTTCTTGGGTACCGAGACAGGTCCTGAGGCCAATGCCTTGTTCTCCTTGGGCCACTACGCTCAGCTCCCTCCTTTTTACATACCCGAGTATGTCACTCAAATAAAGCCCTCAAGGAAAAGGTGCTACAAGAAAATACTACTTGATCAGGCTATAGGAGTCCTCGCCTAGTAGGAGCTCCTAGTTGTGTTGTCCTTAGTTAGGTAGGTAGTTCAAACCACCACTTAGGGCAACCTCTTTGACAATTCGTTTTAGTTTGGTCGTGTTGGAGCAGTTGGTTAGTGACTCGCTTCGGATATTCTATTAGATGATGCTAGGCCTACTCCTTATGGATGTCATGCCTTGGTTTGTCAAGGGGTAGGGTGAGCATTGTGCTGAATTTTCTGCATATTTGTTTATCAGTTTGATGCTTCTTTGGTTGTTTATGTGCAGATATGTTGGTGGATTCGACGGGCTAAGTCGCCCTATCCCGTGATCGCCAATGAGAGCGGAATTTTGGTGCCGAGAAGTGCTTAAAAATAGCTAAAAATTATGAATATCAAGGAAAAAATACTCAACGTTGAAGGCGGCGGCTCGATCTAGAACGATTTTAAGCGCCAAAGTGCTTTAAAGGCGCCCGAGCGGTACTTGTTGATTTTTCATAATTTTTCAGACAGTCGTGTGGGTTGACACGAGTTACTGGCCAATGCGGGATGCTGAGCCGGACGCCCAGCATTTTTCAGAGCTCAATTCCGAGTTCGGACGGGGAAATGGCCAAGAATTGGTCAAGATTTAAAGAGGTGGACATGAGTTGGGCCAAGTGGTAAGTGACCCTTGGGGTCTTGGAAGCATTTTATGCCAAACAAAATCGTGGTATTAAAAATGAGTGAAAAAACGTGGAGAAAACATGGAGGAAGATGACGCCCGAAAAATGCGCCATGAATGGATGAGAGGCATCATGGCTGTTGCAAACAACCCCCCCAATTGATCATGGGGCTTGAATCCCCTCTGTCTGTGGACTCTATCGCCGTGCTTCACTCCTCCAATGGCGGCCTCTATGAAGAATTATGATTTCAGTCTTTCTCTCTCCTCCCTCTCTCTCCCCTAAAGGCAGATTCATTTGGTGAAGAGGAAGAAGAAGAATGGATGATGGATGCTTGTCCAATGAAGACCGAATTGCTCCATGGTGTAAGAAGATTGAAGATTGCTGATTGTGGACTATCATGAGCAGTAATGGTGGCTAGAAATCAGTCCCGAGATATGGCAAATAAGAACCCGCAACCCGCAAAAGAACGGTAATCTCATTTTTACAAAGGAAAATGGTGTTTTTATGCAATTTGCTTCATGAATTCTTGTTCCCATGAGATGATAATGCATTATAATGTTGTCTTCAATGTCTTTCAACTGTTTATGCTCAAAAAATCAGAGAATCATAAGTGTTGTGGATGAAATTAGTAGTGAAAAACCCATAAATATGCAAAATATGGGGAAATTGGGTGTTTTTGAGATATCAATGGAAAATATCATAAGACACACCAACTAAACTTATCTTTTTGCTGCAAATGAACCTAAGGGCCACAACCCATAACCCATTTTGAATTTTTAGTCATTAAATATTGCAAAAAATATAAGAAAAATAGGAAAAACAAGGAAAAAATAGGGGAAAAATAAATTTTGAGTGCCGAAATTTAAGGAAAAATAAGAACCATGTTTGTGGATGTATGGGGGGTCTGAAGTATGAGGTTTAGCCTCAGTTCAGCCCTACCTTTATGTTATAGTGAGTTTTTATGGCTATTTATGCAATAAAAATGTGGAAAATGAACCCTAAACCTATGGAATATGCACAACCTAAACAGGTAAGGGGGAGTGTATAAAAAGCGTGTAAATGTTGAAGGAAATGATGAAAAGCTTGCTAGTTTTTTATGCATACCATATAGATTGGACGATATTTAAAGATTAAGGACCTAGTAGCACGAGGGTTTCTCGGTGCTGGGTTCATGCAACGCCGCATACGAGTGATAGAGAAATCCATTGAAAGAAATGTTTTCCACAGGTGCACCAATGCTGATTTCCTTAATTGTTTGAGCACGTGGACATTCACAATTTGCATGAAGCATGAAATTCAAAAGTATCAGACAATACCTCCTGGATGCATAGCAATTGTTTTTTAGAGGAATATGACCAACGTTGAGTGAGTAAGGTTGTCCAAGCTGTAGGCTAGGCGTTGGGTCTAGGGGAAAGAAAGTGAGGAAGCATGGTATATCTCCTGGAAATATGCGAATCATAAAAGAGAGAAGTTTGTGTGCGTATGTTATATATGTTTAGCGATGCATCGAGGGGCCAATCCCCAAGGTGTAGGAGAGTCGGAGTGAGGTAGCGGCAGTCAGCCGTTGGAGGACCTCCTATGTTTGTGCTTTGTGCTATTTGGCAATGTGTTGGGACTCCCTCTGAGGAGTGTTAATTGGGTTAGAGTTGGACTACAAGACGTGATACAAATGCAAGATGTTTAGGAAGATGATGTATGTGTCATCCACGCTCCTGGCCGCGAGGCCGTGGGGTTGTTGAGCGCGTGATAGAGGTCCGGCTAGTGCATGAGCCAGTGCCGGCCCGTTTTAGGTCCCATCAAAGATCCCATTGCTTTATGGATTTTTCATGGAATTGAGGAGGAAGGAAATTCTGCAAAAACTTCTTTTGGAAACTCTCCCAGGTAGTGGGACAATCAATGCTCTTGCGAACCACAGTCCACCATAGAGATGCTCGATCGACTAAATGATTAGTGACACATTTAATTTTGTCTTTTTCAACATATGTCTCTTCATGAAAGTAATCATCAAACTGACTGATAAATGCAAGTACAGTCTTTCCATCTCGAGATCCATTGAAAGTATGAAATTTATTATTATTTTTACTTATCTTTGTTTCTTTGCGGATGGATTGAGCTTCGAGCGTCGCATCGATGGTACATCGAATAAGATCTTCGAGTTGCGTTCCATCTTTGTCGGTAGTAGATCGTTGCAAATTAGCCAGTTGAACTTGCAAATCTTGTCGGGCTATTCGTTCTTCATCAAGCTGCATCATAATCAAATCCAATTTTTGTTCCATCGTTGGTTTGGGTAAATCATCTTCAGCCATAAAATCATCCATGTTTTGTTCCGTCATCCTATAAAATTCAAAAGACCTCACACTCTCGAAATCTGATTAGTGGGATGAGCATAGCTCAAAATCGGGTATACAAGGCTTATAAATTTTTGTTTGGCTTTTACGGTCTTTTTCTTTTGCAATTGCGGGATTTGTTGTCTTCGTAGAAGTTGCATATAATCTTCGTATAACCTGCGCATGAACTTCTGTGTTTGCTGAAACTGGTTCAGCAAGTCTGCGTCATGTGTGAAGAAAGTCTTTCAAAGAGCAATAAACGAACTCTATGCTTCTGCGTATGAACAGTCTTTATGGGAATAGTTGAATAAGTCTGTGTTGACTTCTGTGGACTTGCAGGACTTGCAAAAGTAAGAGGACTTGATGAACTTGAGTGATTAAGCTTTTTCAAAGCTTAATTGACTTAAGCTTAAGAAAGGATACTAATCAAACACCGTTTTTTTTTCGATTTTAAGGGGGGCCGTTTTTTCGCCATCGTCTCAGACAAAAAGATGCCGTTGCTCTACTGATTATGAAATTCTTGACTTAAGCTTTCTTATTAAGCTTAATAATAAACTTTTTAACCTTTGAATTAAAGCTTTTAAGGTTTTTGAGATATGAAGCTTATCTGTTTGTCTGTTGGAAAAAACGACTTGGAGAGGGAGATGTACAAGTGGTCCTCCGCCTCCTCAGGCCGGTCCTTCGAGATCACAGGATGCAGATAAAGGTTCTTGAATGCCAAGAAGTCACCCATATTGACCATTCACAATGAAACTAGCTGTAGAGCTTGATCGTTCTAGGAGCTCCGCCTTCGCACAAGATGGTAAGCGATTGGAAGCTCTCAATCTCACTTTGCTCTGATACCACTAGTGCACAGATCGCATGTCGTAAGCGCGCGTAGTGAGCGTCAGAAGGTCCCCAAGAACAAAAGAACTCTACTTTTTGCACACAAATCAATGTAGAAAGCATGCACGACATGAACAAGAGACCAATTGGGAGCAATCTCCCCCCATGCCTTGTGTGAGCGCTCCACAAAGCATGTATTTTTATGTATTAATCATCTTCAACCTCAAATAATAGCCCAAATTACAAAATAGCACACTTTTGGCTTTTGAGTTTGCTTTTGTGCCAAATAGAAATAAAGCTAATGGGTGCCCAAGAAGTCAGGCATACCCAAATACAATGTCCAAATACAAATATCTAAATCCTGCGCCCATGCGCATACAAAAATAATAAATAAATATCAAAAGCCTTGATAAATAGGCACGACAAAATATAGACGCCATGCCTAACATATGCGCCCATCAAAATATTGACGATAACTTGAATACACGCTATCCTCCAATGCTTTCCACTGCCACCGTTGCTATCTCTAAACATCAACTGAAGCATTCACAATTGTTAGTAAAATAATACAATTAAACAGACAAAAGTGAATACCTAGCAGTCTTCAGCTACATAAATAAATTAATTGGTTAGAAATCAATCCTAACCTTAATTTATCACAAGTGCGCACTCTAAACACATAAACGTTTATTAATTTAAATATGTACTTTATGGAATCACCCGCTATGGAATCACCCATGTACACACTAAATTAACAAAATGCTCGAAAAGGTTAGGCGTCCCCATCGACTTCTCGCACAAAGAATCCACTTTGTGTATGAGCCCTGGTAATAAAAGTTTACGGAATCCACTGTAAAACCTCACGGAATCCACCGTGGCACGGAAATTACCATGTAATATGCCTCCTGGCATCACGACAATTAGCCACAGAGCTCCTTTTGTAAACCCACGGTTAGTACAATAGCACCCCTCTACAAGTTGTGCAACCTACTGGGGGGCTATCTCTCATGAAACCACTAGTTATGAGTCCCTTGCATCAAACATTGTACAAAAAGTAAAAGATATGATGAAATATTATATATATATAATCACTAAGAAATACTATCAAATCATCATAGATGTAAAAATTTTAAAGTGCTGGAAAAATCTAATGGGTACTAGAAATCCCAATGATATGCATCCATCACAAATCAGCTGTAAGTGGTGTGGTGGGTAGCATTTCCCTCATAATTATCCTCACGTCACATGTGATATATGCAAGATGTCTAATCACTTATCCACTAGCTATTAGAGTAGGGTTATTTCTCTCTAGCAAGGTAGTCAACAACTTGGGTATGCGAACCATCATGCGAATAACAAGAATACGAAAGGAGATAGCCCTAAGAAAATTTTACAAAGGAATCAAGCCACACTCAAGGAAATGCCTAGTGGAATAAGTTTGGTTGAAATTTTTCAAATCAATGAGAGTTTATCTTGTAGTAACTAGGGTTCAAAAATTGAAAGAGGATCAGACGGACAACCCTAGTACAAGAAGCAAACTTAACCCTAAACCTAGCAAGGATGATAAGAAGGTGTTAGATGCCCAAGCAAGTCCTCTTTAAAATGATGGTGTTTTGGAGGATTCTGTATTCACAAGAAAACATAAATAAAAAGAAAAGAAGGATACTAATATTCTCAAGAAGCCAAAAGAGTGGCTCGTGTGGAAAGAGAAGAGATTAGTGGCAAACTTGTGTGAATTTAACTTAGCAAACATGCTATGTGAA
The DNA here is from genome assembly GCF_053477565.2 of Lygodium microphyllum. Taxonomy (NCBI): domain Eukaryota; kingdom Viridiplantae; phylum Streptophyta; class Polypodiopsida; order Schizaeales; family Lygodiaceae; genus Lygodium; species Lygodium microphyllum. The sequence continues at coordinate 77,247,997 of NC_141141.1, forward strand.
GTCAAATAAGACTTGAATCTACTACAACTAATGCAACTTTCATTGTAGTTAAAGAGAATCCTATGAATGGGTTATGTCATAGAACATTTTAGTTTCCATCAAGTGGGTAGTGAATTGTTGGATCATGTAGAGAAGCACCACCCTAGGGTACCAGCATATGTCGATGGAATCTTGATAGAAAATGCCATGGTGATTGTGGCACATGTGTAAACATTATGAGTATGGATTTTTTGGAGAGGCTAGATCTACCAATCTTAATGGATGTCACGACAGTTTAAAAAATGGTTGATGATCCTTTATTTTCATGTTATCCAATTTGCTAGGAGACCAAGCTATTAGTTGTTGCTTGGAGGTCTGTGGATATTACATTTCAATTCTTTGGGGGATATCCCACCTAGTGAATTAAAATTTTGGGCATGGATTACATAGAATAATTCTGAATGCATACCTGAAGCGGGTAATCTCTTCCATCAAGTTTCCCGCATGAGACCATAAGAGGGCATGGCCTCGCAAGGCCTGCAACCATATCTAAACACCACGTCTGGACATGGACGTTGGCATAACTAAGGGACAAATACTATCGAATGTTACTCTAGACAAACACCATCATATACACAGTTTCAGCGAGCTTATACACACACCTCCTCTTCTTCATGGAATAACCAAAATTATTATAAGTACGCATCTTGTTTGAGCTTTGGTGTGGACAATTAAAAGACTATCCCTCGATGTTGTCTTGCAGATAGTTCAATTCCACTATCCATAGACGTAGCTGTCTATGTTGTCGTGGTGATAATTCCACTCCACCACACATACGAAACTCAATCTACATTGAAAGTGAGACCTTGTGAGTTGAAAGTGTCTAAGAGTTGAGGTCTCGCTGAAGGTGATCCAAGGGCTTCTCCCAACCACCTTTGTTTGAAGCCGAAGGGTCTACCTATAAGAAATCATCTAGATAACATGTGTTCAAAAGATATTAAGAAATACCCTTCCTTTGCATTCTATAAGGTCTTAAAATGGCCCCTTTTACTTTACTGAACTTACGATTCTTTTCAAATTGTAATTTGAAAACTCATTTTATAAATATAATCTTGTAAATTTTACTAAATATAATACATTTTCTTTTGAACTCAGGTGGTATCTTACATGTTCTATAAGGTAGACTCCCCGGAGCTTGAAGTTGCAAGGGATTGTGATACTAATGCTCTTATTATGGGACCCTTCATCAGTGGAGAGCTTAGTTGTATTGGATGAAGATCTCAAATATGAAGGTGAGATTATATTACATATGGAGAATTACATTTTCTTTACTATTTCCCCAAAGAAGAATTGGACAATGAGTAATCCTCTGAGAGTGGTAGATATAAAATTCATCATAGAGTAAATTATAGTGTAGACATGTCATTACATTACAACAGAATTAAAGTAGATATGTTGCTAGCCTTCATCATATAATAGCAAAAACTGAGAGAAAATATGAAGAGAACAAATTGCAAGAGCATATACAAAATATAATGTTTTCACATTGTGTATGTTAGCATGTCTACGTTAGTTATGTTAGTTTCTCATCTCATGTATCATCCCCCCCATTTATGAGCTACTTTTAGAGTTAGATGGAGACATAGGAGCTTTGACAATTTAACTACATTTTCTTTATTTGTTGACTTTGTATATGCATTCCTAGACCAATCAATGCTTTCTAAAGTCTGCCTACACATGCCAAACAATCATTGTCATCTGGGACTTTCTCGACGTCACTAGTCCTATATTTTGGAATTTTTCTTTAGTAACTAGTATTAAATGCTAATGGTCCAGCATTTATGGTCCCTACAGGAGAAAATTAGCCAGTTTTTTAGTGATTTGGCTATTTATAGCCATCCCCTTCCACTTGGCAGACACACACACTCTTCGGTCTTCAATCATCCCTTTGTAGGTGCACACTTGGACTCTCTATGCTTGGTGCTGCCATTATCACCATAGTGATTTGGTTCCCTCACTGACGCTTTGGGTTGTGTATAAGGATTGATTAGTTCATCATCATTGTAACAAAATTCTTCTTGAGTCAATATACTATTCTTCCTCCATCGTTTACTTCCTCTCTCTTCCTCTCTCTCTCTCTCTACTTCTCTCTGTGTTTGTGTTTCTCATCCATTGAGCACTCTCATATGGTATCATTGCCTAAAAGAGAAAAAGAGTCTGGATATTTCTTGCAAAAGAATGGAGTTTTATCATGGAGGAGCAGCCTAGATATTCACAATGCAGATTTTTACCTTGTGCTTACAACCTTTACAATGTGTATAGGTGCTTTAGGGCCTAGTCCAATCTTCCAATAGCCACAAGCTACATCATCCAAGACCAAGGTGACCTTGTCTAGTCATCATAAAATGGCCCTAGCTTTTCGCCTTTTGGAGAAAATCAAAATTTGTGTTTTACAAGTAACCACATCTTTGTGCAAGCAACAACATGCTGGTGTAAGCAATAGCTTATTGCATTGTGGAGTAGAAACGACATGTATTTTAGTGTATAAAAACACAAGAAGTTTGCAAAGATGCAATGAAACAATCTTTTTTAGGTGTTTACAAATATGCATATTGGTTTCATCATCTTTGTGTTTTGTAAGAAAAATTATCTATATAATGAGACCATAGATAGTGTGGGTGCATTTAATAATATTTTATTTTTCTATGTAAACCTTCTCTTAGAATCATGCAAGGTGTACATAGCTTTTGATGAGTAGTTTAAGCCTTCTATAGGAATCGATTTTTATAAAGGCTTGCACATTTCTAAAAAATGAGAGTGGTCTACTTTTTCCTTAGGATATTCCTTTCGAGAACTAATTCTCTTTGGAAATATTTATCTACAATAATTCTAGCATTAGGCTTGGATAGATTCGGAGGTGTGCCATATGACGTTAAAATTTACCTTAGAGTGGTACATAAGAATCTTTTCATATTTAAGGAAAGGGTACCAAGCATACAAGAAAGTCAACATAAGGACAAGGGAATATGATGTCACCTTCTGCAAAAAATTCAAAGTTGTCAGTCACTTGGAGCCAAGATCTTTGAAAATGCATGCATTTTTAATTGGATTTTTTTACTTCATGCTTCATAAAAAATGCATGCATGGGAAAATCCTTGGGCCACAAAAGAAATAAAAGACAACAATATATTTGTGTAGGAAAGGATTTGTAACAAAGGCCATATTCATAATGGTGGAGATTTGAGACTTTGTAATTATTATTCAAAGTCTTTTCCTACATGAATCTCTCTACAAAGCAAGCTTCATCTTCTTTTGGAGGATGGAACATATTGTAAGAAGTGTATAGACTTTTTCATACTCTCTCTACTCAGATCCTTGTAAAAGTATCCATTCCATGTTGTAGAATCTCACATTATACTAGTAATACACATTATGCTTATGTACACAAGACAATAAAACGTATTATGAAGGGAGATTCCATGTACTACCTTACATTGCATAGAGCATCATCCAATTTGGGACTCTAATCAATCAAGATTACACCTGATTAATTAGAGTTTTGGGTGGTTTGAGAGGATTATAACTATTTTTTCTTCACTAAGTGATGAGGGGTAAGGTTAAGTTTGGATTTTGCATGACTCCTAGGCACTCTCAGTAGACCAAGCTAGGCATAAATACTTTCAATGCATTTATCTATTTTCGTATTACATTATTTCTTTAACTGTAAGCAATTCTTTTTGCTTTACAGTTATTTCAAAGCAAGATTGGTTGAGCATCTAATATATTAACGAGGCATACTTTTAGTAGGAGCATTGCATAAACAAGTTTCAAAGAAGTTGAAGATATTGATGACGGCTCCAAGGGGATCTAGGACACACTTGAGTCCTTCTTGGCATACATTCTCTTGTGAACAATAAACATTAATTAAAAAATTTAGCTTAACATGAAGCTTTAGTAGCCTTGATTCTAGTGTTGAGATGCTTTAAGAAGGACCATGTTGTTACAGCACGTAAGGTTGAAGGTCACCACATGGATTTTGCAAGAAAACTGGACAAGGTAGATAGAGATGTGTCTTCAAGAAATAAGTAGATGACAGTGAATGTGTAAAGGTTCAAGAGGTGCTTGACTGTCAATCACAAGGATTTGAGAGAGAATAATGTATGGGGGTTCAAGGACTTAGACTCCGAAGAAGGTATAGATAAGAGAAGGGATGAAGGTTTTAAGCCAAGTCCTTGAAGATGATGATAGAGCTTCCAACTGCATGTGCTTAGAAAATTTCACAAGAGTATCACCTTATAAGATCTATCTCAATCAAGCTTATTTTCTTGACTGTAATCTCAAGTTATGTATTCAAGTACAATATGTTGTTATGTTTCAAAAACAACTCAGCATAGCATGAATCAACTTTGCATGATGACATTCAATGTAGACTGTTAGGGACAAAATCTTATGATTCAATTACAAGGCTTGAAGGGTAAAAGTGACTCGATTCAAGAAAGCTTCAAATAGAGTTTGTGATACATATAAGTTAATATAGCCAAGAAATAAAGAGAAAAAGCTTCTCTTAATTCAAGTCAAAGCATCTATGAATGATCTACAAACATTGCCCTATCATAGGGGCACATAATACTTGAATATTTTGCCAAGATGTATCATGTAGAGCAAGAAATGAATCAAAAGAACACTGCTATAGCTAATTCTTTGAATATGGCTGAAGTTATCAGCCCCAAATCAGCCCAAAAAGATTGTGGAATTCACCTCTGATAATAGCATAAACTTTCCCTAACATGGAGTGCATAGATCAACCAAATACAAGTGTCTAGTATACCATATGAAGAAATAGAGAAGGAAAAGGACCTACTCTCCACAAAATCACTGTGTGGGCTGCCTATTTCAGCCCATATACATGGCTTCAACCTTCCATGAAGGCACTTTGATGAAGTACAAAAACAACCCCCATATTCAAGAGCATGTAGCAAGTAAAAGGTAGCTTGCAAGAATCATGTAGAAGTAGCCTGAGAGAAGAAGGAGATCCTATTGCCCTTGACTACCTTGTTATTGGCTACCTATTTCAGCCCAAGCATGAACATAGAGCAATCAAGATGCTCTCTTGATACCCCTTCCACAATGCTTATGCAATGTCAACTTGCACTAAGCAAATTAATGTCAAGTAAGACCAATAAATGATCACACGAATCTTCAAAAAGAGAAAGATAAGTGTTGCTACCCATAATTATTTGTTTGGGCTGCCTATTTCAGCCCACTTTCCTCACATAATCAAGTCAAGAAGGCTTCTTGACACACCTCTCTTCAAGCTTCTACAACGGTAGTTTGCTGTAAGCTTCCAAGAGCAAGAATGATCCCCTTGATGAGACAATATGAACTTTAGCTCTTCAGATTACAAGTTTGGATAGCCAATAGTGATTCTCATTCAACTCTTGAAGGACTCAAGAGAGTAAATTTGATGCCTCTCTTGACATGGGATTACAAACTCAGCATATAGAAGAATTAACAGGTCCAAAATAAACCTTCTTACAAAATCATAAGAGAGCTCTAATGAGTATGGGTTGCTACCCTTAAATACACAATTCAGCCCTGTTTTACACAACCAAGAGTGACCTTCCATTTTTGTAAATGCATGGAAAGAGTAGCACTTACATGTCAAGCAGAGTCTTCTGCAGTTACTTGTGGTTGCATGGCTTGAGATTTCCCCTTTGTGTGGTGGCTTGGACACCTCAAACACTGCTCTAATCATGGTGCCCTGTTCAACCCGAAAAATGCGGCAGAAAAAATGGGCTGTTTGTGACCCTCTTGTCTCTCACTTGACTAGTTCATAGATATCATAAGTCACACTCATAAGTCACACAAGTGATAATGCAAGACATGTACAATCTCCTATGCTCAAAGGCATAGTCAACTTCATGAACTTTGGTGGTTTTTCTCTATAATAAACTTGTGAGTCCTATTTTTGAAGTAACTACATCACTGACACATGTAATCAGGATCACAACCAAGCCATATAATTGCCCAAAATCACTTATATCACTCTTATATCATGACATATGTAACATGACTTACAGAACTTTATTTTTCTCAAATAGTGAATGTACTCTTAAGCATACTTCATGACCTATGGAGTAGACTAAAGTGACTTAGTCTCGTCAAAGCATCAAAGACACCTTACAACTTGTCCTTACCAAGAGCTAGCAAGATCAACATGTAGACAATCTAACTCTAATTTTCACATCATGAGCCTAGAACCCCATGACACCGGTGATGTTAGAAAATATTCGACTTTGAAATTTCAAAGGGCTAGTTTAAATGGCAGCATACTTCAATATTTTGAAAATTATTAAACTCTAGGGAATATTTATGATGTTAGAGATGATTTAAGGGAGGAAGAAAATCTTATGTAAATGAATTGAACTTTAAATAAAAGTGTAAAACTTTTTTCTAAAATAAACTCTACAGAATGGCATGGGACAAAATATAAAAACATTTGCTTTTTATAAAGTTAAGGCTTTTAAAAGCCTTTGGGAGAGACTATTGAAAGGGTGATGATGGTGGCCATGTGGGAAATGTGTCATCTTATCAGCATCAGAGAGCATGAAGGAGCATACATTAGGGAGACCCTTCATCTAATGTGGACTAGGTTGCAATTTCCCTAATATAATGGAGAGGCTAGCCCTCAATGTTTTTTACTTGGGGATATGATATTTGGACCTATGTGTTTTCTTATTTCACGCTATGTTGCATGCCTATATGATATTAGGGCTATGTTTGTATCATGTTGGTGATGGAGAGAGCAAGCCAATGTGTTAGCATGATTCGAGAAGCTGATCATTATGAGGAGAGTTGAATGTAGGATGGCTTGCTAGATAGTACTTGGGTAATTTGATTGTTCACGACAACATGGAAAACTATAAATGAAAGTGCTTTGATCAAAGATGAGATAGTGCCATTTCAAAATATTCTTGAGAAGAAGGCCAACTAATGAGGAGTTTGGATAAAGGGTTCTGCAAGTTTATTGATACAATGAGGTACTTCTTACTTCAAGGGATACGAAATATGTAAGCATAAACCGAGGTATAAGTTAGTCTCAAAGGGTGCCTTGTCGAAGAAAGTGAAAGTTGAAGCTCAAATTGAGAGTCTTTTATGGCAAGTGGCTTGCTCAAGAGAAAGAAATAGTTTATACAAATAGAGAAGTTGATCACTAACTCCTAGGATTGATAACTAGAAGATAAGATAAAAAGAAGGTAGGATGTTAGATGAGTTAATGCTCCCCAAATGACAATTTGGACTCCAACGACTAAAAGAAATAGCACTATGTGATGCATGTAATTTTGATTGGTGATAGTAGTTCTGAAAGGAGTCTGAAAGCTAGAGTAGGCATCCATATTGAATATCTCAAGAATAGAAAACAACACTTTAGCTAGAGTAGACACTATCATGAAGGTAGTGATGGGTGCATTTCACAACCTTTTATTTTTTCCATGTGAATCTCCTCTTAGAAATCACGCAAGGTGTATATAGCTTCTAGGTACATAGTTTAAGTCTTATATAGGAGCTAGTTTTTATAAAGTCTTGTAAATTTCTACCAAATAAAAGTGATCTACTTCTCCCTTAGAAAACTCCTTTCTAAAAGTAATCCTCTTTGTGAATATTTATCTACAATAATTCTACCAATTGGGCTTCGATAGATTGAGAGGTGAGCCACATGACATTAAAAAACCTTGGAGGAGTGGTGCATAAGAGTCTTCTCACATTTAAAGAAATGGTGGCACTCATACAAGAAAGTCAACATGAGGGCAAGGGGATATGAAAACACTTTCTACAAAAGATTCAAAGAAGTTAGTCATTTGCAGCCAAGATCTTCAAAAATGAAAGGAGGAGGTGGAGCTAAGATTGGACACACATATCAAAATAGTACTCCGGTAACTTTTCCATGCAGTGTATACATTTGATTTTTTTTTCTTCTCTCTTATATTTTCTCATTTCATGCATCTCACTTTTCCTAGCCTTTTATTAAATTAACTATGATGCTCTTCCTTTTAAGATTTGGAGCTTCATAAATAGTATATGCATAAAAAATTCTTTCAACACCAAATGAAGAAAAGACAATAATATATTTGTGTACAAAGATATTTGTAACAAACGAAACATCTATAATAGTAAAGATTTGAGACGATTATTAATTATTATTCAAGGCATCTTCTCCCATGAATCTCTCTCCAAAGCAAGCTTATTCTTCTCAAAACCTCTCCCTCCACTTCATCACGCATGCTATCTCCCTCTCCCTCAACTCCAATTCATCTTCCAACTTCATTACCCTCCTTATCTTGCACTTCATCATACCCCCATCCTCTCCTACTCTTGTCCACATCCTTTCTCATTCTTCATCCCTCCATTATCCCCTTCCTTTCTATCCCACTATCCCAAACTCCTCCATATTATCATCCTTTCTACCCTTCTTCCTCTTTCTATTCCTATACCATTACAATCCTTATTTCTCCCCTTATGTGTGCATCTCCCCCACTATTTTGGGTTGGGATGCAACTTCAAATATTATTTTCTTCAATTATCTACTTCATATTTTACCACACTCTTTCCTCTCTTTCCCTTTTACATCATCATCTCTATACTCATGTGTGTAAAAACTACCCTAGTCCACTTTGAGTTTGGCTAGGTGGTGCCCCCTTTTGCATCTTTTAATGTGAGGAGGTTGATCCCATTTTTGTAGACTTGGCTACAAATACTCATTATTTCCCTCATTTATTGGTGCCCCTACTAAGGGCCTTTCTTTCAAGATCTCTATATTCTTGCAAAAAGTAAAACTCTATCACTACGGCTCCTTGGGTGGATTCTTCAATGCAAGATGGGCCTTCCCAAATACCAACAATGGGGTCAATAGAGAACGAGAGAGGACAGTCTCCAAACACTAAACCTTGAAAATAAGTGAAGACTATCAATTGGAAAAATCCATCTCTTCTAAATACTAATGGGCTAAAAAAGTTTGTAGTGAAATTTTCTCTAAAAGGTCCTCTAGCCATAGTATTACAGAAGGTTCCATGCTTGAAGACCTCATACACCATTGGGCATATCCTATATATTCTGTATCAAGAATTCAAGGAAAGAGTGGATGACCTCAACTATATCTCCTTGGTCACTCATCTCAAGTTGGCGAATGCAATAAGAATCCACACTTTTCACTTTAGCTTCTACGTTACATCAAGGAAAACACATTGGTTTATCCATCCAACTAGCTAGAGCTCTGTGCAATAACATTTGCCTTTCATAGAAAGTGGAATTCTGAATTCATTTGAGAAATTCTTAAAGCCTATGGTTGAAGTGTGGAGATTAAATCTATAATATATCAAATTCACCAAAGGGGAATTTTTTTTTCCCTTATCCTCCTATCCGCGGCGTGTCGTGCTGGAAGGGGGAAGGCGATAGAGGAGCTAGCAAGCTCCTCACTGGATAGTGATACGCTTGAGAGGGAGGATTCCCTCCCCTCCCCTATATAAATGAGGGAGGGCCGCAAGCTAATGGGTATGAAGGAGGGAGACGCACATAAGACAAGGAAATACTGTCGCCCGCTCACCGTGAGGTAGATGCCAACGCCAAACTGTCGTGAGGGAGCTTGCTGAGGAAGAGGACGAGCCGCCCTTCCGCTAGTTGCAGCCGCTGCCACCATCAAACATCCGCTGTCGTGAAGCGACTCCACTCCCTCTCCCCACGTGGGCCTTTGAACCCACAGAAGCTTCAACAAGCTTCTAAGGGGGGGCTCCTTAATCCCCCCTTCCTATACTTCATAAATCCTTTCACCCACCCCCCCCCCCCCCCTCCCCCTCCCAGTTTTATCCCCTTAGAACCCTTTCACCCCCCTCATATCCCTTTTTTTTTTCTCATCCTTTTCCCCCGTGCTAAAACCCAATAGGCCTTTATCCTGGGCTGTACAAACCCCTTTCACCCCTTGATGATCCTTTTTAAAAAAAAACTTTCACCCCCTTTTATGCACCTTCTAAAAACCTTTTTTACTCCCTGATTTAGCCTTAAACCCTTTCTCCCTTAAGCACCTTCCCGAGGATCCCTTAACCCTTTCCGTGGAACCATTAAGCCTTTCCGTGGAGCCCCCATAAAACCCTTCCCATGGATGGAATCCCCAAAATGAACTAAGGCTTGAAAAGCCTTATTACCCTTTTCCCTCGTGCTATATGCCCTTCACCATTCACCTTTTCCCTTTCACCCCGAGTTTAAAATCCCTAAAACCTTTACTACTCCGTGTCCCAAAAACCTCTCCAAAAATCCCCCTTCCTATACCTTTTACCCCAAGCCCAAAGATCTCCCAAGGCCTTTATATGTTTTTTTTGAAACCACACTCACACGCACCATTTTTCACCGCATATAAATCCCTATAGGGCCTTTTTCTTTTAGGCTTTATAAACCTTTCCCTCTCCGAAGAAGCTAAGACCTTAAAGGTCTTGTTACCCCTTTCTCGTGCTCAATCCCTTAACGACTTCTTGCCTCAAAAGAGAAAAGAAGAGTATTGAAGCGACGGTGGAATTCTGGAAAGGAGTGTAAAGCTGCCTTCACGTACGAAGGATTATAACTGCAATGCCGCCTAAGAAAGTCCAAGGAGTAGCTGCGGGAGGGTCATCTCCCGGTAACCATGTGGATATCTCAACCCAAAACCAGGTTTTTCCTTCTTGGTTTTTATATCGGTTTTAATTCAATCATGCAAGATGAATTGTTAGGATAAGATATATTTTGTCCTAGTTATTTACGATGAAGGAATTTAGTTTAATTGAACATGCAAAATGGATAATGTATAAAACATAGTTTTCCTTCAAATAGCATTATGCATTGAAACGAATTATGAGTAAGATTATTTACCCACTAAAGTAGTATATTTTGGCTAAATCTTGAAGGTATAAGAACTGCATCTTGCACCATCAACCCCTATTCTTTTTACAACGAATCATCATAGAAGGTGAAATTCATGAAAGGTTTCTTACGTTGCTTAAACTCTAGGAAGTCATCATTGCTAATTACATATCTTAGCAAGGGAAAGATTGTTTATTTGGCATGAGTTTTGTTCGCAAGGAAAAAAGGAAGATTAATTGAATTTACCTAACCTCAAAGAAATAAATTTTAGGACTAAAAAATCAATTGTCACATAGATAACAAATCGTGCCGAGGTGATCTCGATATTACCTTCTAAAAGTTAACCGAATTAATGTAAACTTAGAAATACCTATGGTACGAAATATACATTGGGAATGGTTTAGAATCCAAAGAAACGTTTATACTTTAAAATACTTGCCCACCTTCCCTGATTGTAGGGTCAATAAATCATAACGTAAAAGAACTAGGGTTTGTCCCTGAGGTTCTTAAAGAAAATAATAAAAAGAGACCCTAGGTCTGACAAACGTTAGCTTAAAGAAACTGAAACGGATTGCTTCATCGCATAGTACAATGCAGGACTTGCGCAGCAAGTACGAAGTCATATGGTCTTGTGATTGATTCACAAGAAGAAAGGTTGAATACCCTAAAAAAGGATGTATTCTTTGATATCCTTCTAAATAAGGAAGGTTAAAAACTGGAAACTAAAGTATCCAATGAACTTTAGGGTTGACAAAGTTGGGTTAATAGGGTACGCCCTAACCCAGAATATAAAGGATCTTGCTAAGTTGCAAGGTACTCTGGATCGAGTGCTAGATGCATTCAAAAGGAAAGATTCCTTCCTTAGCAGTTTGCCAACAACAAGATCGATTAATGGAAATGTTTGTGCTTGCTAGAGATTTTAGAGCACTGTTTGATTTATGAATTATGAATTAAATGAATATCTATAATTCAGGTTGAAGGCCTGAAGGGAGAGGCAGCTTCAGTTACCCCCGACTGCCTGCCTGACCCTAACCAAGGGGGTTGTTGATCGCGCCGGGAACGTGGACCGAACCCGCCGCAAGAGGTCTCTTCGTTGAGCTCTACTTGGACCAAAAGGACGCTTGGGTGCCAAGGGGGCTCTGGTCGTAAATCCCTTGCCTTTCGAGTCCTGCACAAGAGGCTAACATGACTCGGGATTGGATCTCGAGGCCCGCATACTAGTCTATGGGCGGAAGCTTGGAATAGTGATCCCTGTGGATTATTGGATAGCCTTCGGGCGGATTATGGACAAGCCTATGGGCGAAACTCCTTGTATTTTAAAGAAAAATATGATGATATGTTAATAAAGAACTTGTTTGATATTGTTTTTCTATGTCACGTGATAAGATTACGTGAAGGAACTAGTGCTTAACGGTTTAATTAAAGAAGCTGATTGTTACATGTCCAACTAACGTGTTAGATAATTACCTAACTAAAACAAACCGAGGAAAGTACAGAGGATGGGCCATGGGTCTGTCCTACGGTTGGGTGGTCCCGGTTGGCTAGGAACTTTTCTCAAATCTCAAAGAACAGCAGGATGATCTTCAAAGGACACGAACAACAAAAGCATTGACCTAGAATTATGTCTTAACCGATTTACGTTGTTTTAGGGGAACGGAATGGGACTATGCCTTATGGCAGAGAGGTTGAGCTCTGCATCCCTCTCATTTCCCATTCTCCTTGAACCAAGTTCAGCGTGAATCCGCTTCGGACATGGAGTTTCTGTGTAAAGTAGTTTGCTTGGGTCCGATGCTAGTTTGCTGTTAGGAAAAGACCAATCATGAAAACCATAATTCTAGTTGATCCTAAGTGGGAACGGCCAGAATACTTCCGCTACGTGGTAGACGCGGAAAGTCCTAGATCGCAAATCCCGTAACATTCCATGGGAGTGCCGGGTGGAGCTTTCTAGACATCCTTTCCGATGGACTGCTAAGACGTGTCCTGGACCATACTAGTGGACACGTTGCAAAATCTTTCCTTTGAGAATTTAGTGAAAGAGTACCCTTATCTTGAGTTCATTTTATTGGTTGGTCATATCTTTGGTGAATCCATCTAGACCCTACTATTTTTTATGATGATTATACCTCATAATCAAAATTTGAGATTGACGATATTGACAAATAAGATGAAGAAAGTGATGAAGATGATGGTACCTATGATATCATGGATGAGAGTGATATTCCTAGAGTAATAGGATACTACTAACTTGTACTTAAAATTGATTATTTCATTCATTGACTTTTAGTTTGTGATCCCTTGTATTAGAGATGGAAAATGGTGGTACAAGGAATCAACTGTTTAGAGAAAACATACCATTTTTGCCTTCTTTTTTTCAAACGCTTTATATTATCTTTCGTAGAAAATTTCATTTTTAAACTATTTAGGACAAAAAGATTGTTGCGAACAACAGATGCGTGGTTTGCGCATAGCGAATAGAAGAAGCTCCCTCTTTCTCTCTTTTACTCATAAAATTGCATACGACTCATGAGAAATTAAAAATAGACTAAAAGAGAAGGTAAAGTATGATAAAGCGACTCAAGATTGGGTCCAATCTCCCCTCGACATGAAGTGGGCAGCTCCCTTCATGCTGTATTTATAATAATATTATGAAATCTTCTTTGCCCAAGATTTAGGCCCTTTACAATCACTCTTTGCATAAAGAGTTTGAGTGAACTCAAAAAGAGATAGAGTAATTTGAATTAATGGATGCTAGCATTTGTGCATCCCACAACTCTCTAGAACCATTAATATTTTATTGGACATATCTTCTAAAAATCTATTTTGCTAATAAATATTTACATAGAGGCTATGCGCACGCTCTATAAGAAATAGCGGTGCGTCTAATACAATAATCCAATAATTTCCAAATAAATTCTTGAGGAAATAATCTTTAGAATTATTGTGCCTGGCTCGCCTTTCCAATTCTCCTTGCTCTACACATCAATTGCCAAAAATTTAGAAAATCATGTTAGAATAATAACCAACTGAATAATTGCAGCTAGCCACATAAATCAATTAGTTTGAAATTACATAAAATAATTAATTCATGAAGACGTTAATACTCATGTGGATAAAATGGTACCACCCATGTTCCCACTTGCATTGATGCCCGGAAAGGATAGGTATCCCCATCGACCTTCTGCCTAAGACAATTCTTAGGAACGTGCCCCGCATTGATGGAGAACCATTTAAGGCGCTCATTCCGCCAATGTAAACACAAAGCAGAACCATTTAAGGCACTCATCCCTTTGCATAGGTGCCACCTGGCAACATACCCCCAGGGTGAGATAGCAATTGTCCTCAATTGGTATCGGCTGGATGTGGAGACAATAAATTGGAAAAAGATTGCAAATCACGAGCATGCATCCATTGAGCTTCCTCAACAGGATGATTATGGAATTTGAGAGGATAACGAGGATAAGTATTTCCAATTCTAGTGGTCATATAGTCAACATCAATAATTGTTTCAGGGATTAGGATTTCATGGTCATCTGAAATCAAGGGTTGTGATTCATAAACAAGGTGAACAGGAAGAGAACCTTTGAAGGGACGTAAAAGACTAATGTGAAAAGTGTTGTGGATTTTCCAATGATGAGGTATCTCTAATTTGTAAGCATTAGGATTAATACAATGGATAATTTTAAAAGGTCCATAGAAACAAGGAGCTAATTTTATATTTGGATTCTTTTCTACACTATGGAATCTACATTTTTCAACATGTAACCAAACATAATCTTCTTCTTTATAAATCATAGCTTACCTCTTTTTATTTGCTTATTTCACATATAATTGTTGGGCCTTTGCTAGTATTTTTTTAACTTTCTCATAAATACTTGAATGATTTTGAATCCAATCGTCAACATAAGGTATTTTCTGAGTTAGACGAAATGTGGGAGTTGGCAATTTGTGACCATAAACAAGTTTAAAATGTTCCTTTTTTGTAGGAGTGTGAGTGGTATTATTGTAAGCAAACTATAGAAGGTGGAAATGATTATCCCATGTGGCTGGAGAAGAAATTGTGTAAGCACGGATTAAATCCAAAATTGTGCTATTTGTGGCCTCTGTTTCACCATTAGTCTCTGGATGAAATGCAGAGCTAAAATCAATCTTAGTTCCTAAGTTAGTAAACAATGTAATCCAAAAATTAATACACAGTCAAGCATCTCGATTCGACACAATAATTTTCGACAATCCATGGTGCACAAAATATACTTTAGAAATAAGTTAATGGCTTGTGCAGCACTTAAGATCTTTTTACAAGGAATGAAGTAAGCCTGTTTACTAAATCTATCAACTATGGTCCATATTATATCATTCTGTGAAGAAGTTTGTGGTAAATCTGTAATGAAGTCTATAGAAATATACTCCCAAGGTGAATTATGGATAGGTAATGGAAGTAATAAACCATATGTCTTACCATGATGTCTTTTTATGCGTTGACATACAATGCAGTCAGAAACAAAATTAGAGACATCACGTTGCATATTTGGCTAGAAAAAATATTCATGTAAATTTCTAAGTGTGGAGATAATACCACGATGTCCCATATAAGGAGGCTTGTGTACTTCTTGCATAATGAAATGACAAAAAGGATTAGTAATACATAACCTTTTTTCATAAAACACAAAACCATTGGAAATAGAAAAGTTTCTAGTAGGGATCCATTGATTGTTAGATAAATTTACCCAAACATCATGAAAATTGGGATCTTGAAGATAAGTATTTTTCATTGTGTCTAACAAAGAAGTAGAAATGACAAAAATATTGTTTAATGATGGCCTATGACTAAGTGCATCGGCTACTACATTTTCCTTACTTGTTTGATATTGAATGAGTGGATGAAAGGATTGAATAAATGATGCCCACTGTATGTGTCTATCATACATTTGCGGTTGTGACAATAAATGTTTAATACTCTACTGATCAATTTTAATCATAAACTCCGAACCCATTAAATAATGCTTCCATATGCGCAATGCATGAACTACGGCTAATAGATCTTTGCCATATGTACTATATTTAACTTCAGAAGGTTTCACTTTACAACTAGAGTATGCTATAGGGTGGTTGTCTTGCATCAATACTGCACCGATGCCAAAACCACTTGCATCAGTAACCACAAGAAAGAATGGTCTATTGAGATCAGGTAACTGCAAAATTGGTGCATGTGTGAGTGTATGCTTAAGTATTTCAAACGATCGTTGTTGGTTTTTGCCCCAACGATAAAAAAGACATTTCTTTAACAAAAGAGTTAACAGTAAAGCAAGCAATGAAAAGTTTCTGAGAAATTTTTTTATAAAAGCTAGATAGTCCTAGAAATGAACGAACTTCATGTACATTTTTAGGTGTTGGCCAAGACTTAATTGCTTCAATTTTACGTGGATCTACGTGTTTGCCTTTGGCAGATACGATATGACCTAAATATTCTATTTCACATTGAAGGAAAGAACTTTTGTCAAGGTTAGCATATAGATGGTTTTGTTTTAATAAACTAAACACTAAAGATAAATGTTCTTCGTGTTCTTTTTCAATTTTGTTGAAAACAAGAATGCCATCAAAAAAGGGTATTACACAATGCTGAAAATGCAAAAATATTCTTTTCATCATTCTATTAAATGTAGTTGGTGCATTGGTAAGTCTAAAGGGCATTACCAAGAATTCATAATTTCCAAAATGTGTACAAAAAGCTGTCTTAAAAATGTTAGAAGTGGACATACGAACTTGGTGATATTCTGATTTTAAATCAATCTTACTAAACATTGTTGCTCCTTGTAATTTATCTAGAAGGTCGTCTATTCTAGGTATTGGATACCTATTTTTAACCGTTATTTTATTAAGTGCTCTATAATCTATACACATGCGATAAGTTTGATTTTTCTTTTTAACTAATAATACAGAAGCTCCAAAAGGCGAACTACTTGGACAAATTAATTTTCTACTTAGAAGTTCTTCAATTTTCTTCTGAATCTCTTTTTGTTCTAATTGGTTATGGCGATAGGTTGCTTTGCAAGGTGGTTGACTACGAGGAAGTAAATTGATTTGGTGGTCTTTGGGTCGTGAAGGAGGAAGTTGAAAAGGTAAATCGTTAGAAAAGCAATCGAAAAATTTAGCAATAAAATGCTGTTGCTTTGGAGTTAGTTTAGTTTTTGTAACATCAACTTCATTAATCCATACCAAGAAAGCTTTTGATTATTTACGCAAAGCTCGCTTCGCTTGTATATGACTAATAATTGGAAATAATTCGATTTTTGTTAACCCTTCGAGTAAAATTTGTTTATCTTTGTGCTCAATGTGCATTGAGTGTGTGTTGTAATCTATATTGGAGTTGAATTGGTGACGCCATGACATTCCTAGAATTACGTTAGCAGATTGCAAAGGTGATACTAAAAATTTGCTCTTTTCCTTATAAGATCCAATAAAAATTTCTAAATTATGAACTTCTTTAGTACCATTATATCGTTGTCCTAGAAATGCAGCCTTAATTTAATAGGAAAATGGAATAGTTTTGAGTTGTAAGTTTCTAACTACTTTTTCTAAAACAAAATTATGAGTACTACCATCGTCATGCCAAAAAAGTCATATCATTATTATTGATTTTACATTGCATCTTTAAAAAGGCATGCATAGAGATTTTACCAGCAAGGTCTTCAAGTTTGTTAGAATTTTTGCCAATAAGTGTAGCCTCATCGAAGTCGGGCATTGCTTCAAGGTCTTCGTTGGATTTTTCAACTCTAAGAAAATTTGAATGCATCGTGGGTTTCTTCCAATCACAGGTATTGCCCATGGGACAACGACTCGCAATATGACCATTACACTTACAATTATAACAAATTACATTTTTGGAATTGGCATTGGAGACACTTGGGTTAACATTTTTAGGTTCACCAGATTTAGGTAATTTTGAAGGTAGATTGGGAGGTTTAGAATTGGAAAATGATTGACCATGATTATTAAGAACATTTCGCATCCATGGCTGTCAATTAAAACGATTCTTTCCATATTGAGAATTGAAGTTACGGAAAGAATTAAAACAAAAGTTTTTACCCATGTTGCTACCATTGGATGCAACAAATTGCCTTTGGTCTTTAGACTGCTTCTTTTCAACGTCGTGAGCTAGGGATATGGCTTCCTCCAGGTTATTGGGCTTGAACATGTTGACTTCGGGTTGGATAGATGGAATTAAACCGGACATATACTTTCTCTTGAAGGTAGATTCGGCCACTGGCTCCACCATTTGGAGTTGCAAGAGAATGCTCAAAAATCTTTCTGTGTGTTGAGGGATAGACTCATGTTCCCGTTGCATGAATAGGTCCCATTGTTGTCGCATGCGGAGCTCGAATTGTGCAAGGAGGAAATTTGCAAGAATCTTCTTGCGAAAGTCATTCCATGTGAGAGGACAATCAATGCTTTTATGTGTGACATCCCACCATAATGTAGCTTTTCTCAATAAAATAATGAGATGCACATTTTATTTTATCACTTTCTGAGTATTTCTCATTGTCAAAATAAGCTTCAAACTGACTTAACCATGACAGAATTTTGCAACCATCTTTAAGACCATCAAAAGAATTAAATTTGAATGTATTCTTGCTTATCTTGGGCTCCTTTCAACTAGCATGGACATCCAAAGTAGCATTGATGGCATGAACTAGGTTGTCGTTGTTGGTAGAAATTTTAGTGGGTGGCAGGACGCTTGAGGGACTTTAGTTCTTGCTCCAGTTGTACGCGGTGTTGACGCTCTTCTTCAAGTTGCATGGATATTAAATCGATATGCTGCTCCAAGGTTGGCTCAGGAAGCGGTGATGTAGAGTTGAAATTGGTCATGATTGCTTGATAGAGAAATCCAGAGATTTAGGACGCCTTGCAAATGAAAAGACGCCTTGCTTGTCGTTGAAGAATTTTGGCGTGTAAGACAAAAATTTTAAACGATCTTTGGACAAGAAATTATGGATGGAAGTAGGCAAGAATTGCCTCTATGGAAGAGATACTCAGCTATGACTTGTGAAGATTTGCAGAGTCTATGTATGACACGGAGTAAGAGAGGTTGAAGTTGATTATGTAAGTTAGTAATGTAACTTGCTTAATAAGTCTTTAAGCCTTTTTTTAAAAAAAACTTGACGTTTTGGGACAAGAGGACGTCATGGATGCTGGCATGGCATCAAAAAAGCCCCCTCCCCCCCCCACGAAATCAAAATAGAGCTTAAGCTCTTGATTAAGCTTCAGCAAAGCTTTTAATTAAGCTTTAACTAAGCTTACTAATCACCTAAAAGCTCCAATTCTTCACGAAACATGGCGCCATGATGTAGGAGTGGGTCTTTTTCAATGTCTAGGAAAATAACAGAATTTATTGATTGTGATAGAGAGGTTTGCGGTTTTGAAGGCCTAGGAATCCAGGCATGTAGTCAGTTCGCAATGAGACTTACCGTAGAGCCCATTTGCATGTAGCTGAGGGCTCACCTTCATGCCAGACGGTAGGCAATTGGAAGCCCAAGAGGTAGGTTGGGCTCTGATACCACTGTTGGGAACAATGGATGCGTGGTTTGCATGTAGCGAATTATGGAAGAAGCTCCCTCTTTCTCTCTTTTACTCATAAAATTACATACGACTCATCAGAAATTAAAAATAGACTAAAAGAGAAGGTAAAGTAAGATAAAGCGACTCAAGATTGGGTTCAATCTCCCCCCGACATGAAGTGGGCAGCTCCCTTCATGCCGTATTTATAATAATATTATGAAATCTTCTTTGCCCAAGATTTAGGCCCTTTACAATCACTCTTTGCATAAAGAGTTTGAGTGAACTCGAAAAGAGATAGAGTAATCTGAATTAATTAATGCTAGAAGTTGTGCATCCCACGACTCTCTAGAACCATTAATATTTTATTGGACATATATTCTAAAAATATATTTTGCTGTTAAATATTTAAATAGAGGCTATGTGCACGCTTTATAAGAAATAGTAGTGCATCCAATACAATAATCCAATAATTGCCAAATGAATTCTTGAGGAAATAATCTGTAGAATGCTTGCACGTGGCACGCCTTTCCAATTCTCCTTGCTCTACACATCAGTTGCCAAAAATTCAGAAAATCATATTAGAATAATAACCAACTGAATAATTGTAGCTAGACACATGAATCAATTAATTTGGAATTCTATACAATAATTAATTCATAAAGACGTTAATACTCATATGGATAAAATGGTACCACCCACGTTCACACTTGCATCGACGCCCAGAAAGGATAGGTGTCTCCATCGACCTTCCGCCTATTATTCTTGTCTCTATGGTGGATATATAACCTTGTCTCATTGTTTGTCTCCATATATTATTGTTTATATAATTTCATATTGCAAGGTAAGCTAGTACTTTTATCATCATTATTTCATCGTCTTCTAAGGCAAGCCTATCATTAATTTTCTATCATTTCTATATTTTTAATATGATGTTTTTCTTTACCTCATGGTTTGATATTTCAAGTTGGTATTTCCTGTATTTTCAGCTGATGATTTTCTAGTTGATGTTTGTTAGCACTATATATATATACATATATATAGCTAACAATGTCTTCGTACTATAGCTAATGAGTTCATTTAAATCTTTTAGGATATTTTAGTAAGCCTATTTTGTCCTAGTAAGCTTATTTTATCATATTAATATTTCATTTATTTCAACTAAGGAAATAATGATCTAGCTAACATTTTCATCTTGATATTTTATTTGTTACATATTTCGTTGATCGTATTCTAATTTGTTTAGTTGATATTCTTGCTAATGATTCTCCAACAATTGTTTCATATTGATATATTATTCTAGATGATGATGTTCCAACATATGTTTCATTTTGATATTTCATTTCATTTATATTCCAACTGATCATATTTTGCTCATGTTTTGTCTTATTTTATGTTTCAGCTAATGGGCTAATGATATTATAGTTGATGATCTGTTTTCTAGAAAATGTTTTGTCTTGATATTATGTTTCCAACTAATGATCTTTGGTTGATGTTGCAGCTGATGAGCTCTTGATATTCTAGCTAATGATATGACATTTCTGTTATTCCAACTTATAGTTGATGCGCTGATGATATTTTAATGATCCTAATATTCATCTCGTTATATTCGAGGTGATGATTGTCGATATTTTGTTCATCATTTGATTATTCTAAATGTTTCTTTCTTCCAGTTGATTTTTGGCTCTTCATGCTAAGTTTCATATCATTTCATCTATATTACAGCTAATGCATTGAAATTAGTCCACGCTTTGTTTATAAGAAATGTTTTGAGCTGATGGGATGATATTTCATTTCATTCTTATTCCAGCTGTTGAAATGTTCCAGCTGATATTTCATTATTATTCCAGCTATTGAGTTGTTCCAGCTAATGTTTCATTCCTTATTATTCCAGCTGTTGAGTTGTTCTAGTTGATGTTTCGTTCTTTATTGTAGCTGGTTGTTGAGTTGTTCCAAACCATGTTTCGTTCTTTATTCTTCTTTATTCTAGCTCTTGAGTTGTTCTAGCTAATGCTTCATTCTTTTCGTTTTCTATTTTAATGTTTGTCTATTCTAGCTTATGATACACGAGCTGATGTTTCATTGTTTCCAGCTATTGTTCATCTATTCGAGCTGATGTTTCATTGTTCCCAGTTTTGTTTTGTTCTTTCCTGTTGATGTTTCATTGTTTCTAGCTGTTGTTTGTCTATTTTCAGCTAATTCGTCTATTCAAGCTTATGTTTATTCTACTTGATATTTTATCTATTCTAGCTAAGGAGCTGATGTTGCAGCTAATGTTTTTGTCTTGATAATGCTCATCTCGTCCATTCTTCTTTGCATTTGATGGTGGTATGCCAGCTGCTATTTCATATATTCTAGCTGATCAGCTGATGAAATTTTTATCATATATTCTAGCTGTTGAGTTGATTTATGACATTGTAATTGTGTTCTAATGTTGACATAACATTTTCTATTAAGTTTTTGATGTCACAGATTATGTTGCATAGCCGATTATATTCACACTCAAGATAAAGCAATTTCATGGCCCTTTATCTCCTTCGATTCCTTCATCTATTGTAATTCAAGATTGATGTAGCTCATTCATTTATCTATAGTAATTCAGGAGTGATGTAGCTCCTTCGATGCCTACAAATAGGCACTTGTATATTCAGGAGTGATTTAGCTCCTTTCAACTTTGTAATAATATCTTTTCAATATTAATATAGCAGTATGGCTATATAGAGCTGTGGGTTTTTCCCTTGAGCCCCCAAGGGTTTTTTCATCCACAGTTAGGGACCTTTATTTGAGCGGGGGTATTAGCTATATATAGTTTGTTTATATATAGCATCCTTGGTCCCCTCTATATATTCCAACTATGTGTGCTCACTTGATGCACTTCTAGGGTTCCACTTCTGGTGTCTCGTGTCTCTCTTCTCCTCTCTCTTCCTCCATAATTCCTCCTCTCCCTCGCGCACTGTTCAACACTGCCTAGACAATTCTTAGGAACATGCCCCGCATTGACACGGAGAACCATTTAAGGCACTCATCTAGGCAACGTACACACAAAGGAGAACCATTTAAGGCGCTCATCCCTTTGCGTAGGTTCCATCTAGCAACAAAGATTAGCTGAGATTAATGCTTTGATGCAACCATTTATTATTCCCATCATTCACTATTAAAATTTGTTTGATATCATGATCTTCATCTTGCAATAGACCACTTTGTGAGAATATAATATTCAT
Organism: Lygodium microphyllum; assembly: GCF_053477565.2. Classification (NCBI taxonomy): domain Eukaryota; kingdom Viridiplantae; phylum Streptophyta; class Polypodiopsida; order Schizaeales; family Lygodiaceae; genus Lygodium; species Lygodium microphyllum. The sequence continues at coordinate 77,270,631 of NC_141141.1, forward strand.
GTAACTTCTTCATGAACAATAATCTTCTTGTAATCATGTCATTTCCAAGTTTCTTTGGTTGCCCAAGGGACAATACTACTAATTTTATGGATAGCTTGGAAATGGCTTTCGTTGTCTCAAGTAGGCATGATGAGGCTATAAAGCTTCGTGGCCTACCATTGGTTCATATAAAAGAAGCAAGGGCTTGGGTGATTAAATTAAAGCCATCTTGTAATAATCTCATTTTCAAGTTTGTTTGGTTGCCCAAGGAGAGTGCTATTGATTTCATGGATAGCTTGGAAAAGCAAATACATAGAAGAAGAAGTTTAGATACAATGAGAATTCTCAAAGTAAGTTCATGAGCTAAGGGTAACTTTTGTTTGGATAAGAAGATGGGTCCAACATACACTCAAGTTCTCCTCAAAGCTCAAGTCAACAATTTGATACACTTCTCTAATTTAAGATTGAAACATGAATGCAAGTTAAGTCGTAGTGTCTACTCTTCTCTTCATGAATCTTTATCTTCAGAGTATATTGATACTTACATTCTTCAATTGTTAGCATAGCTTGACTCAATTATGCTCTCAATGATGGTGTGTTAAGAGGTTAGTTACAAGGCGCATCATGGGTAGCAACCCATAAAGGCCAAAGCATGTGCTAACAACTTGGCGAGTGAGAAGACAAAGAGTTTGCACAAGGAGTATCTATGGAGGTGATGATGACTTCTGTACTTCGTTGTTGTGTCAACACAATGATGTGCAAGGTGTTGTTGATGGTATGGCTAGTAGAAAGAAGTAGCATCAACATGTACAACTATAGTCTTGACAAGCATCTGGGTCCACACCTGTCTCGACCCTTTAGCATAGGAAAAGTGCACTATTGCTAACTCTATAACAGGATTTGGACTGTGCCACCTCACATCTAGAATTAATGCATTTACATAAACTTGCCCTCTGCACAATTAGGATGTCGATTTCTGAAGTTGGTGCTCGTCTTATCCCTAGGCTTTGATGCCTTTTTCATCTTTCATAGCAACAAGCTCTGCTACCTTATTGCTCACCAAGAAGGACGCTAAATTAGAGATGCCCAAAAAGGATAGACATCAATCATTGAACTTCCTTAGAAGCTTCCTTACACAACCGTATTCAAGGCAACACCCTAGGCATTGCAGTTTTCTTTCTTACTTTTCCTTGCAATAGCATCATCAAATCATCAGCTAGCAAGGCAAAGACCGCCATCTACAAAAAGTTCATATTTCTGTCTTCAATGTGGATTAGCATAGTAGCTACCAACTGAAGCTTCTGACCAAAGAAAGGTTGCTGAAGAAAGATGGAGAAGCCAAAGAAGAGGAGCTCCTCTCTCGCCTCCCCCTAATCAGTGTGCAAGCTTTATGATCATGACGTTACTATCTTTTGCAAAGCTATAGATTCCTTCAGAAGACAAGCATCCAAGAGCCGTCCAAAATTACTGAAGTAACGGTCGACAATATCTGCAGGGATCTTCACCTCTCTTGTGATGTGCAACTCAGTGTGATGTGCAACTCCTTGTTTCCCTTTCTTAGTCTGCAATGACTGTTTTGCCCCATTTGACGATAGCTCGTAAGCACGTGTACTAGCTCCTTCACATGTTTCTAGTTTCCTTCTCAAGATGAATATGGTGAAGAGTCTTCTCTAAGCTCGACATTGAAATCCAATACATGAAGCACGTATGTCTCTAGATCGTGAGCTTCAGGTCTATTACGGATCTGCCATCTAGCAGTCCTGCAAAGTTAAAGATTTTTGGCCATTCTTCCCCACCATCTTCGTTGTCCTTCCTGTCAACAATAGCGTAAGGCTTTTTTATTCTTCCATCCTCCCTAGCTTTTCTCCTACTCATCACAAAAACATGAGCCTCTCCCAAAAAGCACGCCTAACATTAGCTTTGCTTTACTAAAGCTTTGCAACGCCATTTTGCAACATTTACTTTAGTTGTGAATTTATCATCCAATATTATTACATCTACACTCGAACTTGCTACCTGAATGCCAGCAATACCTATTGCAAGTCCAATATTTGCTTTGTGAAGAGTTGATGCATCATTGGTCCCACCACCTCTAATAGCAACAACTTCTTGTTCTTTCAAATGTTGTACTAGCAATAACTTGTCAAATTATGAGGACCTTGCTATAACCTTCTCCTCATTTATCATGCTTCTATTGAGGATGCACTCCCTTAAGTTTAAGCTGGTACTTCTCTTCTTGTTGACCCTTTCAAATCGAGCATCGTACAAATAAAATAGTCACCGAGTTTGATAATCAGGAACTATTTCTCGACCATACCCATGGATGCTACTTTGTATAGTTTATGATTAATGTGTTTGTTTTACATGATGTTAACGAGGATGGATCAATACTTGGCATGAAGAGGAAGGTGGTTATTGCAGTGTGCCCAAGGGGTTGTCTTCATATTCCCCTTCTTCCTATCTTAACTAGTGCACATGTGAATAAATCGCATGACAAACAATAGATCTCCATCTACATGTCCCCCTTGATCACAAGCGAATATAAAAAAAATTAGGATGGAACCAAGTAATCAATTTTTCAAACTGTCAGTCTAGACTGAATGGAAAATGAAAAGACATACACAACGAAAAACAAATTCCTAATTACGTTGACTAATGAGTTCAAATTCCTGGCCAAAAACTCTGCCCTCAGGTTTACAGTGGTGGATGTGCAATGTTAGGACACCGCTTCCACTCCACCCCTTTTACAAACCCCAATATAACTACATATTCTAGAACCTCTAGGAACACCCCAACCACCAATTATAATTCCCCCCTCTTGCAAGAAGATGATAGTGTGAACATGCTTGGTTTGGAGAAATAGAACAAGGGAGAGAAAGATGGTAGAGATGGATACCATGCTAATCAAGAAAGCTCTAATTAATGAACCTTAGAATCTACATCATGGTAAGCTTTTAACCATGAGATGTCCTCTTGCATGACTATGGTGTCTCTACCTTTTTCTCTACCCCCTCGTATTTTCTCATTCATTCTCCTCTCTCCCTCCCTCCCTCCCTCCCTCTCTCTCTCTCTTTCTCTCTTTCTTTATTATGTTTCATATTTATTCCCTCTCTCTCTCTCTAGTTCTTTCTTCCTTTTCCTTTCTTCTTCTCCCTCTCTCATTTCCTCTCCTTCTCCCTCAATGCACATCATTCTCAACAATATATAACAAAAGAAAAGGAGAAAGAACCAGAACAAAGCAAGAGGGAGCAATGTACTCACCGCAAAGGCTTGAAGATGGATTCTTTCGGGATGACTCCTCTTAGCCCTTCGTACACTTCCTCCTTTTCTTCGCGAATGGAAGCATGGTGGTAGTAGCCACAACAGTGGAGAGAAGCTTTCCCTCCTTCCCTTTCTCTCCCTCTCCCACCCTCTTTTACTCTCTGATCTTTCGCTCTCTCTTTTGCAAACTCTTTCGCAAAATGACGCGCTCAGGTTTCAACCGTATTTTTTTTCTCAGTACCATCGCTATTTGCAACGCACATAGCGACACAAATAGCAATGCCGCTAATTTTTGTCAAAAACCAGTGTTGGTATTCCCCCCTTCCCTTGTAGTGAGAATCATAAGCTTCTAGCTAGTTAACTCAAATTGGTGTTACAACTACCATCCAAGCACTTCCAAGGGCTACCCTACCCCCACAAACCGCCTCTTATACGAAAATCCGTATATTAGCCAACACTTCCTAAATATATGGAAAGAGGACTCTACCAGACACCAACTCCTACAACAGTAGGTTGAGAACCTATGGTTGATGGAAATGGAGTAGGTGTATCAACACCTATCCTGAAGCTTCCGGACCTTGGTATGGAGTTCGAAGTAGTAACTGATTCTAGCACGCTCGCCTTAGGATGTGTGCTTATGCAAGAAGGTCATCCTGTAGTATACTCTTCAAGAAAATTGAAGAGCCATGAGAAGAATTATGCTACCCATGATCTAGAGTTATTAGTTGTCATCCATGCTCTTAAGCTTTGGAGACACTACCTACTGGGTAACAAGTTTACCCTAGTGATGGATCATAAAAGTCTCAAGTGGATCTTTACCCAAAGCGAACTTAGCATGAGGCAATGTTAGTGGATTGAAGTGCTGGAGGAGTATGATTTTGAAATCAAATACCGGCCTGGAAAGGAGAATGTAGTTGCTAATACACTCAATCACAAGGCATTCCTTAATTCTCTAATCTTGCAAGATCCATCAACAGCTAGATCTCTAGTCACAAAGGTATCCATGCCAATCAATCCAATGCTTGAGCTAGCTAGAGAAGAAGCATGCCATGATCCAACCTATCAAAAGATGCTAAGGGAGATCCCTATCAAGGATCAAGACCCAAAGCTACAGGCTAAGTATCAAGAACTCTCTATCAATAGTGGATTTATCTACTATAGAATGAGATTATGTATACCGACAAGCCAGTCACTCAAGCAAAAGATACTTTGGGAAGCTCATGATTCCCCTTTCTCATGCCAAGACCCTCAATTCAGTGAAAGAGCTACTATTGGAAGAGGCTTAAAGGTGATGTTCTCAAATATGTCACTGAGTGTTTGTCTTATCAACATATTAAGACTGAACATGTCAAAATGCCAAGAAAGTTGCAACCACTTGACATTTCCCAAATGAAATGGGAATTTATCAGTATGGACTTTGTTGTTGGCCTACCCCAAGTTTAGGGAGGATACAACTCCATTATGGTTGTGGTGGATATGTTCACTAAGGTTGCACACCTTATTCGTGTTAAGGCAAACTATAAAGCCTCAGACATTGCAAGGTTGCTCATCAAGGGGATATTCAAACTGTATGGGTTGCCCAGAAGAATCATTAGTGATAGTGATTTTCTCTTCACATCACACTTCTGGAGAGCTATCTTCAAAGCCATTGGGACTCAACTCTGTTTTAGTACAGCTTACCATCCCCAAACCGATGGTCAAACGGAGCAATTCAACCAAGTCATTGAGGATATGCTAAGGGCACATTGCTGCCGTGAACTAAAAAGGTGGATTCAATACTTGCCACTGGTTGACTTTGCCTACAATGCTTTGTATCAACAAAGCATTCAGATGACCCCTTTTCAAGCATTGTATGGGCATGACTGTCGAAGTCCTTTAAACTTCTCGAATCCAACCTTGAGGGTTGAAGCTTCAAGGCAGATGCTGGAAGATATGGACAACCAAATGAAGTCCATAAGACAGGATATTCAAGCCACCAAGGATAGACATGCGGATTTGAAATGTCAAGATAGAACCTTCGAGGAAGGAGACATGGTCTTCATTTGCGTACGCCCGAAGAAGAGTTCCCTATCTTTAGGTGAGTGCAAGAAGCTAAATCCAAGGTACTCTGGACCCTACAAGATTCTCAAGTGCCTAGGACCCAATGCTTATAGACTACAACTCCTTGAGAACCTAAAGGTTCATAATGTATTTCATATTAGCCTACTGAAGAAGTATGTACCTAATCCTAGCCATGTACTTGATGATCAACAAGTTGTAATGCCTAGCCAAGGAGTCATTGAGCTACGGCCTAATAGAATCTTAGATGTTAGGGAGAGACAATTGAGATCCGGAACCTTGAGAGAATGCCTCATCTAGTCGAAAGATTATCTTGAGGAGGATGCCACTTGGATGGATGAAAGCACTCTCAACCAACAATACCCCCAGTTCTTCTCGAGATGAGCACATCTTGATTCCTCCAAGGGGGAGAAAATGTAATATTTCTGCTCAAAAATATTGTTGAGCTTGATTCCCCCCACGCCACGTAAAACCTGTGCAAGGTTATCTCCCACATCGTAATTATCGGTAGCTTAATCCGTACCCCGCACACGTAAAAATGAGGCCTCTACATTGAGAAATTGAGGCCAAGGTTTCAAGACCGCATAGCCGCAGAAGAACACCCCTTTTGAAGGCGCAATTGGGATAGTGATGAGATTTAAGTCTTTTTTTTTTTAAATTATCACTTCCCCCAGCCGATGCATGGCTGGAGGGGAGGGAGTGGCAGAAGGAGGTGAAGAGCTGGAGTGCATGGGGAGAGGAGAGAAGCATGAGAGCTCAACGTGTGTCAAGTCTCTCCCCCCCCCCCCTTTGACCTATATAACCTCCCCCTTAGGCATTGGGGGGAGGCAAAAAAATTGATGGGAGAGGCTGCCATATTAAGGACGATCAGAGAGGGATTCTGGAGATTGAACAGCTGCGTGCTGGAAGGCCTGGAGGGAGGAGGATGCCGGCTATTGACGAGGGAGGGGAAATGAAGATTTGGAGTGCCTGCTTTCGTGCATGTTGCCATTGCCATAGCCATTCTGCCGCCACCTCACGCGTGCTGCCACCCATGGCTCCACGTTTTCCACCATCAAGACAATCTCCCCCATTTGTCATCATCTTTCCACCAAATTATTACCCCCCTCCCTCTTCCACATCAACTCTGTTCAAAGTCAGAAGCTCTTTAGAAGTTTCTTGGAAGCTTCTAAAGGATAAGGCCCATAAGCCTTATTCCTACGTGCCCTTCCCAATTTAAAAAATTGGGTTTGTAAAACTCCAATTTTTACGCGAAGAGAAGGTATCAACCTCCAGACAGTCTCGAAGAGCAAGAGTAAAGGCTAGAGGGAATCCGCAGAGTCCATAATCACGTCTATGATGGCTCCCAATAAGATGCAAGGTGCACTCGAGGGAGGTTCTTCCCCAAACATACACGTGGACATCCCCACGGATCCACAAGCCCACATTCCACGATTTTAATTCCACGTAAGTGAAATGCGTTAACGACGATAATTTTCATGGAAAGGAAGCACTTATGCATGTTCCTAATTCACCTAGCCTAGTTATAATGCATTTGGGGAAAATTGCCTACTCGAATGATTTACTAGAATTAATGCATGACATGAAATCGGGTTATTTGCATTTTCAATGTTATGAATGTAAATTATCTATCCATTTTACGAGTTTAGTAGCAAGTTGCCTTGTGCATTTCATAGTGACAAGCCTAAAACACATATTTCCTAGCATTAAAAGGTTGAAATTGTCAAGTGCATCCTTGCGTGAAAGGACAAATGTATTTTTGAGTTTAGTTAATAACTTCCTTGTTATGTCTCGCATGGAAAGACTTGTTAACGTCCATTGTACGTCATGAAAATGAAACCCTGAACAATTGCATCCTATGGGAATGGAACCACGGACTTGTAAGTTGCATGAAAATGCTTGGAAATGGATTAAGTCAACACTAGCCTTAGTCTTGCATGAACTTCATTTATGATGTTGTATCTAAGGGTCGCATGTTACATATTTGTCGTGCGTAAATTTCATTTCATTAATTTGCATTTAGAAAAGATTCCATGGCTTATCAAAGCATGAAAAACCATTGCATTAAACGAGAGGTTGTTGGCTTAGTTCCTTGATGTGAATCTTGTAGGTTCTATGCAAGAAAATTTCCAAATTGACATTCATCATGACCTTAGCAAGGAAATAAGTAGTTATTGCAAAACCTTTTAGCCGCCTAAAAGTATGAATCGTATGTTGCAACTATTTTTCACCTTTAGATCAAGTTTATCATCTCTAGGAAAGGATCGCTCTTGTCGTAAGACAAGTAGACTGATTTGGCTAGAACACTTGTAACACAATATTAGTGAGTTTGGGAATCTCCCAATTCCCATTTTTTGAATACTAAAAAGGTGGCACCCGGATAACATGCCCATAAGTTTCTTAAAACCATATGATATGACCTATCATTGGAAATGCTTGAAAAATGGAATCTTTTGAGCTATAGAGCGCTCAATTTGGAGTTATAGTATTCAAGTTTTGACAAATCCAAAGATTTAACCACGTGTCCCAAACTTATGGGAAATTCCCATATTCCCCAATATGGTGTTTTGTAATATTATAACCCGTTAGTGATTCATATAGGCATAACTAGTCGACATGATAAACCCCTCAAGTACTAGCTAGGGCTTGGCACGTTAGAAATGCAGCCAAGTATCGTACTTCGACGCCAAGTCGAAACCCTCAAACCCAAAGGTCCTATCCACATTCACGGAATGTTTGGGTCAATTGGATGCTCATGCAAACAACGATCTAGGGTTTCTACCCTAAGGATTGTTCGACCTAATGCTAAAACTCGGATTGAGTTTGGGAACCCTAGGACCGAACGTTGTCAGCCTAGTATAATTAGGGTTGGGTTGGGTAAGAAGACACCCTAAACCCTGCTTCTTGTCTAAACAAAATTCCTTGACCAGGAAACGCCATTCAATGGGTGAAATGATCCCATGGGATAGATACAACACTTGGACAACAAGTTGCAACATCGCACGGCTTTGTGGTTTAATCACACGATGGATTTGCCATTCCTTGGAATGAGGTTGGTAGGTTCTAGCACAAGTCTAACTTTCAAGAGGATGAGTAGTCATCCTGTTACATCACCTTCCTTGGGCTGATTTGCCAAGTTAAGGGAAGTTATGTATTTTCTTGGTAAGCAAAGGACCAATCAAGTTAGAGCGACATCGTCAGCAGGATTTGCTGTTAACTTAAGAAACCTAAGGTGTTGGTTAATTTGGGTTGACATGTTATGACCCTAACCCAAGGATAAAAGGGCAAAACAAACAAACCCTTGGGGGATCTTGCCAAGTCGCAATTGATCCCAGATCGAATGTTGGATGCATTCGGAGGAAAGGATTCACTCCTTAGCAGTTGGCCAAAATAAATGACCGTTGGATTGATTGTGTTTGTAACAATTTAGGAGCATTGTTTGCATTGTTTGCTCAAGGAACTAAAGATGGAAAGATAACTAATGCTTCAAATTGAAGTCCAGAAGGGAGAGGCGACATCAGTTACCCCCGACTGTCTGCCTGACCCTAACCAAGGGGGTTGTTAGGTGCACCGGGAACGTGGACCGAACTTGCCACGAGAGGTCTCTCCGTTGGGTGCTACTTGGAGTAGGAGGACACTTGGGTGCCAGGTGGGCTCTAGTCGTAAATCCCTTGCCTTCCCTAGGCTTTGTACAAGAGGCCAACATGACTCAGGATTTAATCTTGAGGCCCGCATACTAGTCTACGAGCAGAATCTTGGATTAGTAATCCCTATGGATTGTTGGATAGACTTCAGGCGGATTATGGATTAGCCTACGGGCTGGATTATATGATGCTTTCCAAAGATAAATAAGATCAATTATTGTAAAGGAACTTGTTTCACACTGCTTTTCTATGTCAGTGCTAAGATTACATGAAGGAACTAGTGTCTAATTGTCTAATTAAGAAAGCTGTTTTATGCGTGTCCAACTAAATGTGGTAGGTAATTAGACAACTAAAGCAACCTTGAGGAAAGTGCGGTGGATGTGGCCATGGGTCCGTCCTACGGAAGGGTGGTCCTGGTTGGTTGGGAACTTTTCTCAAATGAAATGGATAGTAGGACACTTCTCTCGAAGGAAACGAATAGCAAGGAACGTTGATCTAGAATCTAGGTTACTAAAGCCCGATTTATGTTGTTTTAGGGGAATGGAATGGGACTATACCTTATGGGCAGAGAGGTCAAGCTTTGCATCCCTCTCATTTCCCATTCTCCTTGAAGCGAGTGCAACATGAATTCACTTTGACCCTGACGTTTTTGCGTAAAGTAGTTCGCCTAGGGTTCAATGCTAGCCACTATTCTAGGAGTTTGACCACTAGGAAAACCTTGATTCAGGTTGGTCCTAAGTGGGAACAGCCAGAATAATTTCGCTACGTGGCAGACTCGGAAAGACCTAGATCGCAAATCCCGTAACATTCCATGGGAGTGCCGGGTGGAGATTTCTAGACCTTCTTTCTGATGGGCTGCTAAGACATGTCTTGAAAGGGAACAGGTGGACACGTTACACAAACTACCACCTTTACTATATTTGGTAGCCAATGATTTTGATCCTAATGTTGTGTCCCAACCTTTGACCTAGATTTCTCCCTCATGAATCCTACCCTAGTCACTGCTAATCCTAATGCTAGAGAACTATTCATGTTTTCCCTTGTGACCTTCCCTTTTACGACTAGCTCGGCACCAGTATCCAACAATAGGCTGTAAACTCCACCGCAAGCCATGTTCCTCAAGGTATGCTCGCAAAGCTTGGCAGGATGCCAACAGCCTCTTCTCCTACTTTAGTTTCCACAAATGTGATAGCTAGGGGTAGATAAGGCCTCAAACCCCTTCTCATCTCTAGAGCACAATAGCTCAGAGAGAGGGAAAATTCCTTGTGTGGACACCCTTCACACAGCCTAGAACCACTGAGAGACTAGATGGAGCTAAGCAAAGGAAAGACCATCATCAGAGAGAAGTCATTCCCCTCACTAATGATGTGACTCTCCCCACAAGCCTCTCCCAATAATTCTTCAACTTCGCTACTAGCACTTCCTCTTAGGATCCCAGATGGGTAATGCTCATAGAGCATTACAAGGCTGTTGAGCAATAGCAAGATTAGCCCCTAGAATGTGCTAAAGTCCTGCAAAATGTGATCACTTTCAACTCTTGGCTAATTTAGATGTCAAGGTCAAGTACTTCATGAAGCACATCCTACAAGTAGTCAAGAAAAACATGGACCAAATCATGCAATGAGGAAGTCAAAAGAGGAGGCCATAAACTAGTGCATAGAGACAAAAGTAGCTAGTTGGCGTACATAGGTAGAAGAGGCAATGGCCATAATCAAGCTATATTTCAAAATGGAGTAACTAAAGGGGTGATTGACAAAATCTAGGGCATTAGCATCCAAGTGCATGATACGCATCTAGTCCCTCCAAGATGTTGCGGGTTTTCAATATGAAAATTTTGAAACCTTGACACAATAGCTCACAATATCAATGATGGAGTGTGATTGGATCCAGCAAGCTACATGGCTCCGTGGCTATTATTTGGATACCTTGGTAGTCAAAATCTATGCTCACCAAATTATGCACTCTCTACATTGGGCCTATATGGATCTCTAGCTTCAACACAACTATATCCACTACTCGCTCCCAACACTCTCTCTAGCTCCTCCTAGCCTATTCCCTATTTGACTTTACCTCCCACATTGGAAATTTCTTATCCTACTAGCTTCATCACTACGGGCTTTTCTAAAACTCAAATCCAACCCCGCATCTACATCCCCCAACCCCACACAAGATGCAACCACTCTAGAAGATGAATTTTTCTTTGAAGAATAACTCATGCGAGTTTGAGTCCTCCATGTGTGCCGTGTGTGAGAGGTTCAAGATGGCCTGATTGGCAACCCAAAATAGCATTCATAGGAGGGTGGTGAAAAGACATTATCAACTCAGATGGTAGTGATTCAATAGTGCAAGGTGGCAGATTATCCAAGGATTATGACAAAGGGCTTCATGACAACACGAGCACCTCAAGCTATAAAAGGATCAAGGAAGAAGTGTTATGGTCTTCTTCTCCTTCTTTGTCTTTTGCAGTCACTTCTTCTACTCCTCAAGTCATCTTTACATGAACTCTCCCTCGATTATCCTAGGCCTATTCCTCTTCTCTTGACCTTACATCCATTAGTCTTCCTCTTTACTTCCTCCTTTGATCCACTCTTTAGCTAATGAATACTCTATAATCCTTCACAACAACATGAATAGAGATCAAATAGTCCAATCCATTTCCATGTATTTCATTTAAGTAGATTATTTTGGAGATGAACTCTATGTTTGATGCCTACCATCAATCCAATGTATACATATGGTGTAATATATGAGCATTTGCTTTTTGGCAAGAATTTTTTGTCTCAGAATGTTAGTATTGTGCTTATTTCTATTGGTATGCTTTATAGTTAGGTTTGAAATGCTAGCATACCCATGTGTAAGGTCCTTGTATGATATGACTATGCTATCTAATAGAGCTAGTGCAATCAATTTGCACCTAGCAACCACAGGCAACATTCGCACCAGATTACAAAGCATGTATCTTGTGTGGTAGCCATTTGCTACAACAATATCTTGTTGATGCTTTTTGTATCATTGAGCAATGCAGATTAGCCTCGTGTCATCATAATCAATCAATTCTATAAATTGAATTATATAGATGATTGATGGATACACTTTAGAGTCATATTAGTGGGATAGTTATAGGAAAAATGGTATTTCCCTCTTGCTTTATAGGTAGACCAAGGTTCATGCACCAACTATATCAAGATTCTATGGCCATTGTACAGAGGAAGGGAAAAACTAGATCTATTTATAACATGACATATAATCGACAGTGGATAGAAATTGAAGATTCTTCGTTTCCTAGATAGACTACATATGATCATCCAAATTTTACCTGCCTGCTTGAGTTATCAATTAGAAACATAAGATATGATCCAATTAAATATAAAAAGAACTCTTTTTCAAGGTTGTTTGATATGTTTCTATGATAAAATTAAAGAGAGGAATACCTCATTCACATATACTATTTATATTAGAGCCACACTTTAAATCCATATAACCAAAACACTATGAAAGATTATTGTGTGTGTAAAGCTTCGTGTTAAAGAGAAAATTTCATCTTTATATCAAACTATCACTAAATGAAACATATATGGTCCATGTGGGGTCTTTAATAGAAAAAGTCCTTCATGAGGGAAGACCAATGTACAAAGGGATATCTAAAGAAATATATCCATTTAACTGCAATTGATCATATTGGTTTTTCCGTGTACAAACAATAAGATGATGGAAATAAACTTAATGTAAAGGTAATATCCTATATGATCGATGGTTCTACCATACAACTTGAGTATAAAATATAATCCATATATAAATGTAGAGGTATACTCCACAATTATAGTAGTTAAATATATGTACAAGTATGTTTATAAGGGCCATGATCATGTGGCTATTAGCTAAACAACTACACAAGGTTCTACATCAAATGAAATAGGCAAGAAAGATAGATAAAATTGCACAAAATGTTGTACCTTCTAATTTAAAGATGTGTATTTGCTAGTGAATTGAGCAAGTAAACTCTTCTCATGTAGATCTACTAAAAAAAGGATCCAATGCTTGCTACATCATCATACACAAAAAAAAAAGAATCAATAAGATTTTGCATCATATAGATCTAGTGAAACAATAGGACTTTAATTTTTGTGACCACACCAAGTTTTTGAATTAGGCTACATTCAACAACCTTTTACCTACACATGTTTAAAGGGTAAAATGATAATACTTGTTGTTATAAGAAAAAATTAGTTCATCGAATTTCCTGGATTTGTAATGTCGTAAACATTTGACAACTCCAAATCATGAAAACAAAGGTATTGACACTAATGGATCCACAACTAGCAAACTATTTTGTTGCTTAAGACTCAACTTTGATATTAGAATCCTATTTTTTATTTTTAGCACATCAAAATCTAGAATTTTGACCTATTTAACAAGCATACAAGACCAAGAAAGTAGAAAGTTTTCAGTATTACCTCAATGATGCACGGATTCTAGAATCTCAAACATATACATTCTCGAATTGCAATATGCATACGTCAACTTCTCTCAATTCTAATTTGATTAACCCATTTATTTTACATATCTCGATGTTATGGCACAAAGATTTTGATTTCGAGCCCTTTTATCATTTTTCTGATAGCAACATGAAGAAATATTCAATTTCTTTTTAGTGGATAAATGATACATTTAGACCTATATTGAGCCTCTATTAAAAAAATATCAATTTTAATTTTATATCTATGTGCATTAAAAAATAATAAAGCATACCATCTTTGAAATTGCGCTCTTTTTCACCATTCCATTGATCTTAGGATTAAAGAGAGTGGAATTTTGGAGCCAATTTTAAAGCAGAGAAAGACTCCGAGACCCATAAAAGAGAAAACTTTCATGGAAAATGAAATGGTTTGCAGATCAAGGTACTAGAGTTTTCCTGCATGCATTTCAATGCTAGGAATCAAATGCAAGTTTCCATTTGTTAATTGGAGTCTGTTTGACCCCCCATTTAATGGCCACAAGGTTTAGCATTATGAAGCTGCTATTGGATCGGGAAGCCAAAAAGCATGTGACAAAGGCGAGGGTGATAGCTTTAAATGCGGGAAAGTCACTCGTATAGCCAAATCCTAAGTCTGAGATCATTTGCCCCCCAACTGGATCAGAACCATTGCGATCAAGTGTGAACACCAAGATTTGAACTAGTTATGTAATGAAGGGAGGCAGGAGAGAGAGAAGGAGAGGAGAGAGAGGGGGTGCAGAAGAGAGAAATACTGCAGGAAAAGAGAGAAAGAGAGTGATGAGCAGAGAAAAAAGACTAGAAAAGGAGAGAGAAAGACAGAAAGAAAGAGGAAAAAGCCATGAGAGCTTGGATAAGGAGATGAAGATGAAAGGAGACTTGTATTATGATCTGATGATGAAAAATCAAGTCCCTAACACCTTATATACCAGCCAGTGTAGCTAGTATTTCCCCATTATTAAAACCCCCTCTCTTACATTCCATCCCCACCCGAAGGTTTTTGCCCTCAAAAACAATTTGGACACTTATGAAAACTGGGCAAGAGCAGATCAGAGTAATTTTTTGCTGCATTATTACAAGGGTATACAAATGAATGAAGAGGTATTATTGTGTATGTTGGGTCATTGGGGTATGTACGTTACATGGGTCTTATTGGGGATTTATAAAAATGAATTATAACCCAAGTATCTTGAGTAAATGTGAGTAGCAGACAGTGGACATCAAGTTGTTTACTACAGGACCCTACTATAGTAAATCTGTCATAACTTTCTGTAGGAGAATCTGATCGGGGTGGGCCATATATCAAAATAGAGCTCTCGAGGAGTACTTTCAGCCTATGTATGGTGTCTGTTGCTGTCCATAGTGAATGGTAAAATATACTTTGAAACGGAGAGCTATCTGTAGTCAATCTGAGAGAAAACAAGGCCATAGTTAGCTAGTTTTCAGCCAAATCTGCTTCTAATAGGTATGGGAACTCTTCCAAAACTGAAGCTTGCATCTAAGAAGCTTCCTCAAGTGGTAAACCTTGCCACTTAATCAAGTATTCCATGATGGAGCGAGAGCAAAGCTTCTTTTCTCTTTGTCATATGATTTGATCGGGTATGTATTGAATGATGCTTTCTTTATCTATCAGTGGTAACTCCTCAACATAATCCACTGATGATCCAATGAAGGGCTTAAATTGGCTAACATGGAAGACATTATGAATTTTCATGGATGGGGGTAGTGCTAACTGATATGCCAAGTCTCCCACTCCTTTGACAATCTGGTATGGCCCATAGAACCTGTGAGCTAGCTTGTTGCTGGACCTATCCTTAAGGGTGACATATCTAGACTTGGGCACCTTCAAAAGCACCAAATCCCCTTCTTGGAATTCAACATCCCTTCATTTGTCATCAGCATAAATCTTCATTTGATCTTGAGCTTTCTTCAAGTTGACTTTGCACTGTTGAAGTAAGGCCTGCATTTTATCCAATTTCTCCTTGCTTTGTGGGTTTATTTTATCATTGAAGATAACCATGGGGAGGGGCACCTTATAGCCATACAATGCCTCGAATGGTGAAACTCCAATGCTAGAGTGTATAGAGTTGTTATAGGCAAACTCACCCAGATGCAACCATGAGTCCCAAGTATTTTGCACATCATAATAGAAATGCCTCAAGTAAGTTTCAAGCCATTTGTTAACCCTCTCTGTTTGGCCGTCAGTCTGTGGATGGTAAGTAGTGGAAGGGGCTAATTGAGTGCCCATAGAGCTGAAGATTGCTTGCCAAAAGTTGCTCATGAATTTAGCATCCGGTCATGCACAATGACATGTGGTAAGCCATGTAATTTGAAAATATGTTCCATGAATTGGCTAGCTACTTAAGAAGCATTATATTGAGTCTTTGTAGGAATGAAATGGGCTACCTTGGTGAGTCTGTCCGCAACTACATAGATGTTGTTCCGCCCCTTCTTGGTCACCAGTAGGCCAGTTATGAATTCCATAGTGATGTGTGTCCATTTGCCTTCGGGCATATGCAATTGCTATAGTAAACCAATTGGTTTTAAGGTGCTATCCTTGTTTTGTTGACATGGCACGCAGCTCAAGATAAAATCTTTTGCATCCTTCCATAGGCCCTTCCAATGAAAGTTTTTAGCAATTTTATCATAAGTTTTAAATATGCCCAAGTGACTAGCTATAGGTGAAGAATGCATCTCTTGCATGATCTTTTGCTTGAATGGGGAAGTGTATGGGATGGCAATCCTGCCTTGAAACCATAAGAGACCATTCTTAAGCTGATATGGAGAGTTTTCTTCTACATGCCCTTGCTATAATTTCTGGAAAATGTAGTTGAAATCAGCATCTAACAAATAGGCCTTGTGAAGCTCTCCTATCCAATCAGTACGAAGTTCCATGATGGCTGAAACTTTACAAGCCCACATTCTTGATAATCAATCAGCAACTACATTGTCCTTTCCTCGTGTATGTGTAATGTCAAAGTCATAGTTCTGCAATGTAGCTACCCATCTACGTTGTTTAGAGGTAAGATTAGACTAAGAGAGGAAGTATTTGAGGACCCTATGGTCTCTCTTGACCCTAAATCTGATGCCATACAAGTAGTGGTGCCATTTCTTAATGGCATGAAGGATGGCCAGCATTTCTTGGTCATATACATTCATGGTCATCTCATTTTCAGCAAGATTGCGACTCTCAAATGCTATAACCCCATGCTCTTGTAACAATACAACCCCTATGCCTCTACCACTGGCATCACACTGAATGGTGAATTCTTTCAAAAAATCTAGGAAAACTAAGATGGGTGCCAAGGTAAGCAATTCTTTGAGCTGATTAAAGCTCTTATTAGCTATGGGATCCTAGAAAAAGGCCTCTTTCTTAAGCCAATCCATCAAGGGAGTTGCAATAGTGGCATAATGCCTAATGAATGTGCGATAGAATGATGAGAGACCAAGAAATCCTCTAAGTGAAGTGGTATTTGCAGGTGTGGGCCAGTCTTTTATACAATGCACTTTCGTAGGATCAGCCCTAATTCCATCTTCACTAACAATGTGCCCCAAGTATTCCACCTCCATCTACATGAAAGAACATTTTGTCTCCTTGGCAAAGAGTCTATGCTGCCTCAAAAAATCAAACACCTGCCTCATGTGCCAAAGGTGATCCTTCAGTGATCTACTATAGATGAGGATGTCATCAAAGAATACCAACACAAATTTGAAAAGAAAGAGTTGAAGTATTTTGTTCATTAAGCTCTGAAAGGTGGCTAGTGTAGGCCCCCGATCAGTCCGAAATGTTGTTTTGACCTCACCCCTTGCCCTCATGCGGATCTAGTGATAGCTTGACCTCAAATCTATCTTTGTAAAGTACTTAGCCCCCTTGAGTTCATCCAGCAAGCTATCTATGCATGGAATAGGGTACATGTTCTTCACAGTGATCTTATTAAGATCCCTATAGTCTATGCACATCGTGAAAGATCCATCCTTCTTTTTGACCAATAACACAAGGGAAGCATATGGTGAAGAGCAAGGCTCAATGAATCCCATGTCTAGTAATTCTTTGACTTGTTTGGCAACGTCTTCTCTTTCATACCTAGACAATCTGTAAGGTGGCTTGTTCACAGGCTTTGACTGAGGCTCCAAATCTATGGGATGATCAACCGCCCTATTAGGGGGTAGTGCTATAGGTACTTGAAAGAGGTCCTTGTACTCTTCTAAAAGAGTTTTCAATGCTGATTTCTTTATTGTTTTATTGGATTTATCTGAATTTTCTTTATTAAACTGCAATACAAAGATTTGGGACCATTTCTTGAACTCTTTCTTGAGTTGTTTGTTGGTAATGAGCTGAAATTCACTATCATTTTGAATTCCCTGCAAGTGAATGACCTGTCCCACACTGACAAACTCCATATATAGCAAGGAAAATAACATGGTTATAGTGCCCAAAGTTTTCAGCTAATCACAACCCAAGACAACATCTATAGGCCCCATTTCCAATGCTATTAAATCCAATTGTTGTCCAAAATTTTTAGCAAGCTGAATATGAACACCATGGCATACTTGTGTGCTAATTTCTTCATCCCCATTGGTACCTTGCACTTTCAATGGCTGATGTAAATCAGTGGAAAAACACTTTAGCCTGTCCATGACTACTCTGTTAATGAAACTATGAGTGCTACCACTATCCATGAGTATAAACACATCCTTCCCATGAATTTGGCCCTTAATACGCAATGTATTAGGGCTTCTGGATCCTATCCAAGCATCCATTGATATGGTATAAGCAATGGCAGCATGTATTTCAACATGTGGTTCGATCTTTCTACCCATACCTCGTGATACATGGCCACCAAGGTCAAAAGGAAAAGACTCAACTGGGTCAAAGAACTCGCCTTAACCAAACTCTTCATCAGCATCATCTATTTCAGCAGATCATAAAAGCATTTGTATCCTCAGGGTCCTCCTCTAAGTCCTCAAATACCAACATGATGTGAACCCATGCCTTAGCATTTCTAAAAGAACATTTTGAGGCATGATCAGTTGTATACTTCTCACCACACTTGAAACAAAGCCCTTTTTCCTTTCTTTCTTTATACAAATCCATGGGAATGGACCTTGGACTACCAAAGGCTGAAGCATTTTTATTTATGTTGTCCCCTTGCCTATTATCCATTCTTGGGCTATTTGTTGTCCTTAAATTGCCTCGTGGTCTTGAGGCATTAAAAGTGGGGTATGTGGGGATTTTTGGAGTGCTGAATGGCATGTTACCACCACCATAATTGGCCCCAAAGTGCCCCAGTCTTACAGCACCTCTTTACTATCCAAAATATGACTGCATGTGTGCTCTTTGCTGCCCAAACACTAGCTGAGATGCCCCTCTTTACTATCCATACTGAAATGAAGCATCCTAGTGATACTTGCGAGAGTACCTCTCAGCCAATTCAATAGCTTTGAATAAATTCGATGGGTTTTGACCTGAAACATCAGCCGAGAGTTGGGCATCCATCCCATACACTTTCTTGTGTAACTTGGGATCATCACTAATCGACTCAACATACATGGTAAGGTTGAGGAACTGATTTATGTATTCTCTAACAGCAAGACCATGCTGTTGAAGGGTATACCATCGGTGGGTAAGCTTTTCTTTCTCCACTAGTGAGACAAATACTTGCACCATGAGTGCCTTGAATGCTTTCCATGAGTTCACTTGCTGATTTTCTCATTTAATGTACCTCCACCATGTATTTGCAAACCCTTCCAAGTGGATTGTTGCAAAATGGATCTTTTGGTCATCATTACGAGGCAAGATGTCAAAATAATCCTCAAGCTTGGAGAGCCACTCTTCAAGTTCATCTGGGGATGATGAGTGACCATTGAATTTTGAGAAGATAATCTTGTCTCTCATCTCTCTTTCATGATTAGGTGGCTGTCCCACATATCCAAACTGAGGCTGATCCATGTGGCTATCCAAAAATGAACCATTGTTAGAGAAATTTCTGCCAAAATATGGTTGAGCTCACATAGATGGCATGCGCCCTTGTGATGAATGAAAATTGCCCCTCTTTGCATTGTTCATGGGCTCCTCTTGTCTATATGAAGACTCTCCATGTTCAAAAGTGCTGTTAGGGAAGCCCATTCTCCCCAAAATGCCTTGAGAGTTCATATTTGCTGCATTCACTAGTGGGGCCATCACATCATCCATACCCAATCTATCCTCATGTTCCTTTCCTTTCATTTGGGATTCCATCCACTTAGTGAGCTAGGCAACAAGGGTGTCCATAGTAGTCTTCATTTGACCAATGCCTTCCATCAATTCTCTATGCCTCTCAGCATGCCTTATCTCATGCGAACTGAGGGTATTAGTGAGTGCACTGAGGCTATCCATGCCATGAGAATAATATTCATATTCCACCTCAGAGTTAGTTTCAACCCTCGGGGCACATGCATCCCTTATTTGTTTGCCTTAGTTTTTCCCTTATTCCCTGCCATGGTTAGGTGTAGTCCTCTTAGATCACCTATCACTGTTTTGCCCATAACTTGAGCTAGGAAGTCTGATTGACCTACTTTTTTGTTCAAACCAGAGCCAAGGATTCCCTCTTCGAACTGAGCATACAAAAATTATTGAAGAGTTGGTTTAAAAAAGTGCATACACTTCTAAATTTTATACAAAAAATTATGTAATAGGAAATGTACTGATATACTGTGCAGTCCAACAGCCTGTCTACACTTGTAGGAGACATGTTTTGACCTGTAAGTATCTTGTGGAGTCCAAATAGAGTTCCAAAACTAATCAAAGCCCTTAGTAGGACCTGTGGACACTCTGCAAGACCTGCACCTCAGTTCTTGGGAGTAGGTTTACCTCTATAAATGCAAGCAAATTACTTATAGCACCCTGTGAGGGTTAAGAAAGGTATTGTAATGGATTATCTTATCAATGCATGACTGAAGGGTCGTCCCACATGGCATAATGCATTGCCCAATCATCCAAATTCACTGTTTGTAGCCTTATTCTAGAACTGAGCATGTCATAAGCATCTCTTAGCATAATTTTCCCATGCATAGGCATTTGTCATACATCTCAAGCATTGCATTCAATACCATTGATTGCATATGTATTCCCATGTCTACAAATACATCCTCAATAAAATTTCCATACATTTGCAGCTAGCAATACATTCATACATTAGTGCCAATTCAATATCTCAATTCTTCAAGTGGGTACCTGCACACCTGCAAGCAACTTTGGGCTCCGGATCACCGGGAGGTGGATAAAGTTCCCCCCGGGCCAGGTTGTGCACTCCTTTAGGGTCTGTGATTGCAAGGGGGGGTCACCCCTCTTTTGTCTTGCCACCTCGCCTAGCATCGGGCTTTTTCATCACCCAGAGTATACATGGCAGACATTTATTATTTAAGCAATCAACATGCTATGCAGGGTGGCTTAGAAGTAATTCTTTTCATGAGATGCATGGAATTGAATTGGGAATAAGAAGAGGGCTTACTGAGCAGTGACTCACTACTAACTCACCTCATTTACAATGGATTTCAGAGATTAATATTTTCTCAAGCAATCATCACAAGTCAAGAGGTTAGGGTGAGGCAATCAGTAAATAATAGTGAGAATTTTTAGCATAGAATGGATCATTCTGAATGCAAGGAAGCCTAAGAGAGAACTGAAATTAAATTGGCAGCATGTAAGCATTGAAATATGGAAGAAAATGCATGATTGACTACTTGAATCTCTTGCAACAATAGGCTTTTTAGGCTCAGCAAGAGGATGAAATTAGAAGAGAGCTCAAGAGTCAATTACCTCTTAGATTGGTGAAGACGGGCTAAGAATCAATTGCCAATGTCCCCATGATCGGTCTCCAATGCTCCCACTAGCTCCATGATGACAACTTCAGCCAAGAATTGAGTCTTCAAGCTTGATTCTTCAATGGGGGAATGAAAGGTTGAACTTCACTAGTTCTCAACATGCTTTGAAGATCATAGAAGAAGAATGTCCCAAAATCTCACCCCATAATACATTCCCGTTCTCCAAAGCTCTTCCCATTGAGTAAACAAGCTCCATTGATGGCAAGGAGCATTAGAAGCATTGTAATATATAGCGATGACAGGTAGCGACGCAGAAATAGCGCGCAAATAGCAACGCCCCACAGGGAAAAAAAATAGGCCGAAGCCCGAGTGCGATTCATTTCGCACATTTTCGTTGAATGTTGAGAGAGAGAGAGCAAGAGAGAGAGCGACCGTCTTGCATAGGGTGAGAGAGGGAGAGGAAGAAGACTTGCCGTCTGCTGCCGCCGTTAGCGAAGGAGAGAAGGAGCCTTCATCACGAAGAGGAGCTGCCCCAAACCCTCACCATATCTCATTGATGAGTCCATTCTCTCCTTCTTTTGCTTGTTTAGGGTTTAATTCTCTCCTTCTTTTGCTTGTTTAGGAGAGGAAATGAGAGAGAAAGAGAGGGAGAGAAAGAGAAAGAGAAAGAGAGGGAGAGGGAGGGGGAGGGGGGAGGAAATGAGAGAGGGAGAGAAAGAGAAAGAGAGGGAGAGGGAGAGGGAGGGGGGAGGAAATGAGAGAGGGAGAGGGAGGGAGAGTGCATTTTCTCTCTCTTTAAATTTTTCTTATATAATTTTTGTATATATATTGAGAGAGGGAGAGGAAATGAGAGAGAAAGAGAGGGAGAGGGAGAGGGAGGGGGAGGAAATGGAAGAGGGAGGGGGATGAAATGAGAGAATGAGAGGGAGGGAGAGTGTATTCTCTCTCTTATTTATTTATTTTTTGTATAATTTGTATATAATGAGAGAGGGAGAAGAAATGAGGGAGAGGGAGAGGGAGAAAGAGAGGGAAATTAAAGAGAGGGAGGGGGAGGAAATGAGAGAGGGAGAGGGAGGAAGAGAGAGAGGAGATGAGAGAGAGGGAGAGGGAAAGGGAATGAGAGAAAGAGAAAGAGAAAGAGAGAGGGAGAGAAAGAGAAAGAGAGGGAGAGAGAGGGAGAGGGAGAGGAATGGGGAGGAAATAAGAGAGGGAGAGGGAGGGAGAGTGCATTCTCTCTCTCTTTTACTTTTGCTTATATGAGTTTTGTATATATATTGAGAGAGGGAGAGGAAATGAGAGAGAAAGAGAGGGAGAGGGAGAGGGAGGAAATGGGAGAGGGAGGGGGAGGGAGGGAGAGAGAGAGAAAGAGAGGGAGAGGGAGAGGGAGAGGGAGCGAGAGGGAGAGAGAGAGGGAGGAAATGGAAGAGGGAGGGGATGAAATGAGAGAACGAGAGGAAGGGAGAGTGTATTCTCTCTCTTATTTATTTATTTATTGTATAATTTGTATATAATGAGAGAGGGAGAAGTAATATAGGAGAGGGAGAGGGAGAAAGAGGGAAATTCAAGAGAGGGAGAGGGAGGGGGAGAGGAAATGAGAGAGGGAGGGGAAGGAAAAGAGAGAGAAAATGAGAGAGGGAGAGGGAGAGGGGGGAAATACGAAAACATAATAGGGAAATGAGAGAGGAAGAGGGAGGGAGAAGAAATGAGAGAAGGAGAGGATGAGAGCAAAAGGAAAATGAGAGAGGGAGAGGAGAGAGAAAAAAAGAGAGAATGAGAGGAGAGAGAAAAAGAGATAAGATGTTAAACATAATAGGCAAATAGAGAAAGAGAGGATGTGGGTGAGGGTGAGGGTGAGGGCGAGGGAGGGAGAGGAAATGATAGAGGGAGAGAAAGAGAGAAAATGAAATGAGAGAGGGAGAGGAGAGAGAAAAAGAAATAAGAGAGAGAGAGAGAGGAGAGAGAAAAAGAGAGAAATATCACTAAACCTAATGGAAAAATAGAGAAAGAGAGAGTCAGGGTAAGGGAGGGAGAGGAAATGAGAGAGGGAAAGAAAGAAAGAAAGCGAAATGAGATAGGGAGAGGAGAGAGAGAAAAATGAGAGAGGGAGAGGAGAGAGAAAAATAGAAAAAATTATTAAATATAATAGAGAAAGAGAAAAAGAGAGGGTCAAGGTGAGGAAGGACAGGAAATGAGAGAGGGAAAGAAAGAGAGAAAGGTAAATGAGAGAGGGAGAGGAGAGAGAAAAAAATGAGAGAGAGAGAGAGAGGAGAGAGAAAAAGAGAGAAAAATCATTAAACCTAATAGGGAAAGAGAGAAAGAGAGGGTGAGGGCGAGGGAGGGAGAGGGAATGAGAGAGGGAGAGGAGAGAGAAAAAGGAATGAGAGAGGGCAAGGGAGGGAGAGGAATGAGAGAGAGAGAGAGAAGAGAGAAAAAGAGAGAGGGAGGGAGAGTAATGAGAGGAAGAGGAGAGAGAAAAGAAAATGAGAGAGAGAGAGGGCAGACCAGGAGCTGTCTCGGTCAGAGAGAGAGGGCGCTTGAATGTGGCAAATAGACTTGGATGTATGCAATACTAACTACACTTCACCCGTTTGATTACAACCCTGTTCAACATCAACAGCTTCAGCTTCATAAAAGAAACAAATCTAATTTATAAACTGGCTGCTCAAAAACTGAAGTCCATGTCCCTTCTTGCTATTTCAAAAAGAGATACTCTACAAGTTGTCAATTGATCAGTACTATATAAGAAGTACCAAGATAATTTGTATCCTGAAAGACTGTATAAGTTGTTCGTTGATACTATATGCTAGGTCATAGAAAAAGAGAGAGATGGAAGGAGAGGATAACAATCTAAGAAAAGAAAAGAATGATAACAAAAACAAATTGTTTGTTGTAACGTAGAAAAAATGGAAAACGAAAAAGGTCATATTGTTCAAGATCACGAGGCGTATCTTAATCAACATGTCCCATGTCCTTGCTCTCAATGCAAGCTGGCAATTAGACAAAAACGCCGATTATCTATAGAACATGTACGACGATTTGGCAAGTTTTAATCTGAGATCATTGATGAGGCGATTGCGGATTTTCAGCAAACGGTAATTTGAAGTTAATATCAATCATGCATTGTACTCGCAAGCTAATTGAATACCATATACTATAAGATTGGGTCTCGCTGGCAAATTTTCTATCCAGGGAGGTGATGTCTCGTCCCAAGGGGGAGTGCACCCTTTACAGCCAATTCGAAGAGTATGTGGGCTTGCGATGGATGGATTGTAGGAGCCAATCCACCACTCACAAGGCCAATCTATACCGTCAATGCCAGAGGAGACAAGCAACCTTCCAGACCCACCTACAATCTTGGAGCCTCAGATGGAGGCAATGATCGATGCATTGATTCCCATGGATGTCGAGACTTCTGATCTGCTTAGAGAGGAAGCATC
The DNA here is from genome assembly GCF_053477565.2 of Lygodium microphyllum. Classification (NCBI taxonomy): domain Eukaryota; kingdom Viridiplantae; phylum Streptophyta; class Polypodiopsida; order Schizaeales; family Lygodiaceae; genus Lygodium; species Lygodium microphyllum. Next base: position 77,295,305 of record NC_141141.1, read on the forward strand.
CATACCATTATATGATGGGTGCCGAGTATCTCGGCGGAAGACACTGCTTGCACTCTTAAGTGTGCAAGCAAAATACGGGTGGAGTGATACGAGTGTGACCGAATTGTTTAGGTACCTTGTACATACGCTTCATTGATTTTTTTTTTGGCACTATTATTACAAACATTTGTGCTTTTTCAAGGTGTTTTATGATTTCTTTCAGGTTATTGAAATATCATATATTACCACCTACAAATACCATGCCTGAGTCTCGTGAAAATGCACGATATGTTTTACGGAAGCTTGACATGGACTACAATAACATCCATGCATGTATCAACGATTGCATAATGTTTGGAGGAGAATACAAGACTATGGACATATGTCCAAAGTGTGGTGCTCATAGGTATCGACAGGACTTGCAAGGGAAAACCATTCCTCAAAAAGTTCTCAGACACTTTTCGCTTATCCCTCGCATAAACCACATGTTTTCTACGTCCGGCATGGCGAGCTTGATAATGTGGCATGTGCAGAATAGGTACACGGATGGAGTTCAACGAATATCAGCGGATTCACGTGCATGGAGCCACATTGACTCTACCTTCCCAGGCTTTGCCTGAGAGCCAAGGAATCTTCAGCTCGGTCTTGCAATGGATGGCGTGAACCCATTCGGTCTGTGCCTCAACTTCTTACAATGTGTGGCCTATAGTCCTTGTCAACTATAATATCCCTCCATGGCTTTCTACGAAGAAAGGACATCTCATCCTTAGCTTTCTTGTCCCCGACTGCTACAAAGTCAAAAAAATGGATGTGTATCTTCGTCCATTAGTCGATGAGCTTAAGATTTTATGGGAGGAGGGGGTCACCGTGCAAGATATGAGCAGGCATGATGGTCGGAGGCCAGCCAATATTTGAGCCATTCTCATGTGGATGATGCATGACTTTCTGGGATTCGGAGAGTGCTCAGGTGAGCAATCCTCCATTCTCGCTGGTAATATCTATATTTTATCTCATTCAAGTAAGTATTCACTAGGTCGTGGTGTTGGAACAGGTCTGGTTACCTCAGGTTATCATGCATGTCCATTGTGTGGGCCACAGTTAGACTCCCGAAGGTCATGAACCATGAAGAAGATGGTATATCAAGGACACACTGCTTTCTTGCCAGAGGATCATGAACTTAGGGAAGGTTTCCTTGGACGACCTCCAACACGTATGAACGCCGCAAGTTGGTACGAGCTAAAAATGGTCCACGCGGAATCACATCCAAATGGAATGCGGCGGTTCTCAGTTTTCTACGAGTTGCCATATTGGACCCACTTACAGGTCAACCACTTGTTGGATCCCATGCATATTTTCAAGAATGTGGACACCTTGTTATGGAACCACATCACAGGAAAGAGAGACACTATAGGGGCATAAATGGATTTGAAGAAGGTAGGTAAGATGGAGGCGCTTTGGCCGTAGTCGAGTGTTGATGGTCGCGTGCAGCTTCCTCGCACTCCTTGGGTTTTGTCCACTAAAGAAGAGCGCATTGTGAAGCAAGTAATCAAGTCTATCTGCACTTCGATGGATATGATGCCTTCTCTCAGGTCTGCATTTTCTAAAGACGACCAATTATCATGGCTAAAATCCCATGACTGGCATAAGATATGTCAGGTTTGTACTATGAATGGATTGTAATTAGCGTGGGCATTTTGCTATTTGGAATGTAGTCATTATTCATAATGCTTTCTCATTTGTGGCAGTTTGTACTACTGATCGCAATTGCAGGATGTCTTACTCCAAAAATACGTGGGGCCATTTACAGGTTGTCAACTTTGGTGCAATGGATCTCATAGAAGGAGATTAAAATATCCTCTATTGAATCCACGAGGCGGGGAGTAGTGGAGACGGTGTGTCTCTTTGAGAAATACCTGCCCACCAACATGCTCACGATACAAATCCACCTTCTTGTGCATCTTGTAGATGAAGTGGAGATTGCTAGACCTATCCATACGCGATGGATGTTCTTCTTGGAGCACTTCATGAAAACCCTGAAAGGCTTTGTGCGACAACGAGCTCAGCTAGAAGGTAGCATGGCTGAAGATTGGTTGGTGTTTGAGGCGCTAGTGCATATTTCACAATGGCTACCAACGGTGGAACCAGACAATGAAATGCTATGGTCGTCGCTAAAGGACAATGATAGACTGACTGGAGATGTGGTGGTTGGAAATGGGGTAGAAAAAAGAATGGATGCCTCAATGGAAGAGAAGGTGAATCACTTTTGTATATTGCACCATGCCTCTATGGAGACGTGGCTCGCCAACAGATCGCTAGACAAGATCGAGAGTAAGCGTGAGCTGAATTTCGACGTAGTACGTGTCATCGACCAATTCGATATCCCAAATGCATGGAGGAGATGCCGCAGTTTATGTCAACATGATGGTTGCATGGAGCTTTGACCGTAGCGTCTCGCGAAGGGACAGAGGTCTCAATGGAGAAGTGGGAATTCTTGAGGGGATGTAGTCCAAAGGTGATGAGGGGTTTAGAATCTGTCATATCTAAATTTTATATGCGACATCTAATTTGAGTGTTTCAATGTACAGTACAAAATATATAGTGCAGCGTGGTCACGCGGATGGCATTTTTGCGTGGAGTGTATTGATAAAATGCGCTCCACAATGGACTATGGTATCATGGCAAGGTTCGAGCAAGAGAGCCGGTGACGAGCAACGGATCCAAACACGATTGTGGATGAGATGGAGTATTTTGGAAACTTGCAAAGTATTGTTACAATGGATTACCGTAGCTTCTCCATGATACTATTCGATGTGCAGTGGTTCAAAGTGATACTTGGAGGAGCTGGAGCAATAGTTCGACGAGGTCCATCTGGATTTCTCAAAATAGATTCCAAAAAAAGAAGGATAGATTTGTGTGACACCTTTGTGTTGCCGGTCCATTGTGAACAGGTGCATGGACTCATTTACTTGCTAATTATATTATGACATGGTTTATGTCACAATGGTTTGAACTCTCTTGTACGTGTCTGTGAACAGGTAATCTTCTATCCAAACCCCCAACAACCTCGATGGTGGTATGTTATACCTTCAACTCCCCGAAGTGCGAGAGTATATTATCAAAGCGATGTTCCGAGCATAAATGAAGATAATATGCAAATAGAGGGGTCGATATTGCAAGGGGTGGAGCCTATCGAAAGCTTGGAGCTAGCATCGGCTAACAATGATGGAAATATAGGAGTCCAAGAATTCTTTGAGAACAAGGTAGACTCATTCTTTTGTGCTAACATGTCTATTGACCTTCCAGTGTATGCGGAGTTGTGTCAGGAGATTAACATGGGACCATAGGATACTTCATACTTGGAGCATCCACTTACTCAATTCGTTGACCAATCACTTATAAGGGTACATAAGATATGCATTTTAAGTGAGATTTTTTTAAATGATTTATATTACTGTGCTTTGTATGATTTAAATTGATTATTCTAACATCATTTTTTGTCTGTGCAGGTGATATTTTCAGGATGAATCGAAGGATGAGCGATGAGGAGTTATAGGACATCTTCACACGCATGTCTCCAAACCAGATCACAAGATTCAGAGAGATGGCAGACCAGGAGCTATCTCGGTCTTTGTCACGCTCTCTGCTAGATCTACTTCAGCGTGATCGGATGCTTCGGTGTCGAGCAGATGAGCTTGATGCTCACGACTTGGGCCAGGGGGAGGGAGTGCATCGGGATCAGGGGGATGCTACAAAGATACAGAGGCAATGAGCCCACAGTCGACATGGGATACATGTGTGACTCCTCGCTCTCGTGGCCCTTCCAGGGAGCATGGCTCAGGCTCAGGTGGATGTTGTGGAGACACAGACGCGGTGTCTCCGTCTCATCGTTCAGCTGGAGTTGCATCACCTCACGGATTTGTCACACTTGTGGGGACATCTACTCCAGTTGCTCCAGCTTTTGCTCAGCTGCCGTCAGCAGGTGGCACCCTTGTGGGTGCCACTCCGAGAGATATTACCCTGGGCGGTACACCGGATACACAAGGGTCTCTTGGATATGCCCAGGAGTGTGGACGCAGATGAGAGAGGACGATCTTAGTCAAACTCCAGGGAGTTATGGATATCTAGTCAATAGTAGGTTAGGAGCCATCATCATGAATGATGAGGGGAGCAGGGTGATGGCTTGCATGAGAGAGTTGTGCCAATAAGTTTTTTGGCACAACGTCTTCAATCATTGAAAGAACATACAGAAGAGGAGCAAGGACTACATAGTAGCATCCTTGCACGAGGAGTTTCTGGTACTAGTCTCAGTAGATAGATTCTTTACGGACTGGATGATGGATTGCATGCGTGCATACATGTTTTATAGACGATCCGATGCACGCAAGGCAATCAAGAGTGGGGTTGCAAAGCCCGAGTGGTTAGATGCAGACGACTGGCACCGACTAAGGGAGGAGGCTACAGATTCTCTAGGACGTTGGAGTCAGTAGCACGAGGCGACAAGGGCACAACTCGAGGCCGGAGTGGTCCATCATCTTGGGAGTGGCGACCACATGACATATTTGGAGGACTTTGTAAGTTTTTCTTTTGTTTTGCTTGTTTATTTTTTTTGAAATATTCTTTGTAGTGACAATCATGTTTCTAACAGTTAGTATTTTTTTTTTCTTTGCAGCACTCCATTACAAATCATGATCTGACTGGCCTTGAGACTCGATATGCAGAGAGGCATGGTCTCACTTCATTGATCGACCGATTGTATAGACGTTGATGCTCCTTTGTGGCGGGACGAGCTTTCGGGGGACGAGGATATGTAGCTCACCCTTGTATCCCTAGAGCTCACACACCTTTATTTTTGAGTCGCCTGATCTATGTAGACATTTTCTATGTATTAGTGATATCTTGTCATGATTGTACCAATCGCTTATTATGCGATCATGTATTTATTTCATGTATCAATTTTATGATTTTAGTATACATTGTTTTTGTTTGCAAGCACATTGTACATAGTAGTGCAGAAACTATTTTGTATGGCTCTCATTAAAAAAAATAAAATCATGTTACTGTCGCTATTAGCATCGAAAATTTTACTACTCGTGTTGTTATTGGCGTCGTTATATACATCGCAAACTATTGCTATCATTGCGACAGTGATAGCGACACCCAATACCGACACCGATAGCGACGCTGATACAGATTGTTCTATGGCATCGCCAATAACGACGCTTTTTGCGATGATGGGGGCAAATTTTGTTATTTGCATTTTCGTCACTTTAAATGTCGGTATAAGGGCTATATCTTGTAGTGGAGTCCAATATTGAAGCCCCGAGACCCAATCTTGAGGGGAACTTGAAGAAATTGAAGGTCATGGTCTATGGCTATGGCTGCCCCAAATGTCCAACTTGCAATCTTGCCTCCATCTTCAAGTACGGGCCTCTTGATGCTTGCTTCTTCAAGGACTCATGTAGTACAAGTCGTTGAGACCAAGGAAAGGCAAAAGCCCTCAAGAATCGGTGAATGCTGAAGGAGAATCCATGGCTATCCATGGCCAGCACATGTTAGGCTTTCAGAGGCTAAAGGAGGCTTCAGTCTTGCAAGAATGAACTATCAGATGATGGGGAAGAAGGCCAGGATGAAGGAGAGGCCTGGTTTGTTGCTGGTTTTGCTCAGGATGTAGCCTGAAATTTGCACTGAAAATTATGGGCTGCTTCCTAGAGAGAAAGGGAGGGTCAAACCAGTCCTCCTTGGATAGCTTGAACTGATGGCTGTGATCCCATTGAGGCTCAAGAAGAGTGATGAAGATCACTGGGGCTGAGGTTGAGAAGATCCATGGTGTTTCTCCTCCATGGGAGCTTGGCAGGAGCTTGAGAATGAGGAGAGAGAAGACTGCATATGAAAAGTAACCAAGACTAACTCTTCCCTACTTCTTATGACCACTGTTTCTAAAATTTTACCTTCAAATTTGGCCGAGAATGACCGACAACCTGCTAAATGTGTTGTTTTAGCCTCTAATCGTTGTCCAAGGACTCCATTAATGCTTCTGACTATTGTCCTCTTGGTCCTTGACCTGTGGCTCTTTAGTGCTCCTCCATTTTTGTGCCTATCACTGTGTACCTTCAGCTTCTTGGATTTTTAAAGTGAAAAGGATGGTAACTGAGCATGTAAAGTAACTAAATGGATCAAAACTAGAGCTCTGATACCACTTATAATGAAGGGAGGGAGGAGAGAGAGAAGGAGAGGAGAGAGAGAGCGTGCAGAAGAGAGAAAGATTGTAGGAAGAGAGAGAGAGAGTGTGACGAGGAGAGAGAATAACTAGAAAAGGAGAGAGAAAGATAGAAAGAAAGAGAAAGAAGCCATGAGAGCTTGGAGAAGGAGATGAAGATGAAAGGAGACTTGTATTATAATCTGATGATGAAAAATCAAGTCCCTAACACCTTATATACCAGCCAGTGTAGCTAGTATTTTCCCATTATTAAATCCCCATCTCTTACAAGTTAAGTGGTAGATTAGTGGTTAAGCTTACTAAGAAAGAAACAAAGTAAGAAATGAAATGCCATGGGAGGGTGTATTTTGTTATGCACCTCCTCCATTCCCCTAAAAATTGGAATTTTGGTCGTGTCATGATTCTCTCTCTTCTCCTAGGCATTGACTACATCAAATTTTTTGCTCTTCAATGCTCTCGTTCTCATGAAGAATGAGGTAGTATTCAGTAAGATAAAAAATCAATCTTTCTCTCTTGCCACAAAGGTGTTCCATATGGGCTAAGAGAATGAGGGGAGAATGGACGCGGATTTATGATAGAATGTGAGGGATAGATAAAAAAAGCACTAAGGAAACATCAACTATTGTAAACAAGTGTTAATGGCTTCTCATTTTTGAATTAGCAAACATGCATATGCAATTTCATGTATAAGTGGGCTTCCTCTTTGTTTTATGATGCATATTGGTTTCCTATAGTTGAAATTGGTTTCTAGTGTTTGAAAATGGTTCATTCTATTAGAAATATCAATATGAACAGCAAGCCTTAATTGTTTATACATTTTATTCAAAACACGCAAAAATATTATTTCATGGAAAATTATGTTTCCATGGAGAAAATGGAGAGTAATAAATAATCTAAATATTTTTAAGTATTTCACATAAAAAATATAAAAATTACAATTTTAATTATAATTAATTGTAAAAAATAGAGAGAAAATGTGTTTTAATTGAGAAAACATTAAATATCGCATGTGGAAAATTAGGGTTATATTTGTGCAAGTATAATGGTGGTAGGACATGAGAATTTACCTCAACATACCCTCATTTGTATGTTTTAGTAAGTACTTATTACTTACATTATGAAGGAATATACATGAAAATACCTCTTAATCTACCCATCACACACAACAAAACCCTAAGTAGTAGGAAGAGAGGAGGTTTTATGTACTAAATTTGATTCAAATTATGATTTTTTTGCTTCACTTTTCATATGGGTTTTGATCTTATTTTAAGTATTAAGAGGTATAGTGGCATGGAGTAGTCTGGCGCCTTATCATTGCACCAAAGTCATTAGTGGAAGAAAATCATGGAAATAATGTTTGAGCACATTCAAAATGTTGCTTTTGTGTAAATAAAATGTTTGTGCACTCAAAGTTATCCACTTTGCATTACATTGCATCAACATGGTATAAAAAGAACTATCTTCTGGATGCATAGCACTTAATTTCAAACTATTGACCTATAATGAGTGTAAGGCTCCCTATGTTATAGGTTTAGTATAATTCTTTCCTTGGGGACAAATTTGGTGAGGAACATAATACCTCTTGGAACAAATATTGTGAAGAGTTGACTTTGTGTGTAAGTGTTATATATTGTGATGGTGTATCCTAGGGCCAATCCCTAAGATGTACAAGAGGCATAGCGATAAGTTGGGGGGTGCTCCCTCTGTTTGTATCAAGAGGTGCTACCACCTATATGTTTGCGTAATCCCTCGGCTTGGAGTCAAGAAGGGAATCACATTAGACTACCATCGAGAGATTGTATCTACAAATGCATTCTTTCGATAAATCAGTTCATAGTGTATATATGCTCGTAGTCGCGAGACCATTGGTTTTTTTGGTGAGTATAGGAGGCCTAGGTAGAGCCTCAGAGCCAATGTTAGGCCCTTTTTGGGTTCTAACAAGTGGTGCATTTTCTAGGATCTATCGATAAGTGGTGGTTTCTCAGTGTTGGTTAATTAGGGAGTATTCAATTAATTTATACCAAAATGCATTGAGATAGACCCATTATTTCTTGATAAATAGTGTCAAGGCAAGATTCAAAAACAAAAAAGAGCTAAAGGGGCTAGATCGCGAGCTGAAATGATTTGGAGATATTCTCCTAGTGTAGTAGTCTAATATCTTTGAGATATAGAGGTGTTGTTGACCCAATAAATATCCTGAATTAGTTGATCAAGGGGAGGAGGAATTTCTAGCATTCTCCTTTATCCAAAAAGTTAATCTACTTCAAGTGGGAGTGTAACCCCACTGATATATACCCCTAGAGCAAACCCAATCATCATGATGGTGCAATGGATTGCAATACCTACAAGAATGTTAGATTTTCCATTTAACGAGTTAGCAAAGAAATATGCAAAACTTCACATAAGTGAGTTCCAAAAACTCATGTCTAATTGCTAAATGTAGGATAGGGGTCATCTAATGATGTTCGTTAACATGACCTTAAAAGGAAGAGCGGAAATTTGTTATCACAGCTTAGAAGTCGATACCATAATTACAATGAATTTATTTTATGTAGTCTTTTGAAGGGAATTTGCCCTTGAGAGAGGTGGAGAATATTGACTAGTGTGCTAAATGTGATACGTCAAGAGCCCCATGAAAATGCGTGAGAGTATGCCAAGAAGATGAAATAGGTCTTTTGTAAGTTGTAAGCCTCTATCCTTATCCCACCTACTGCACAACTACAATATTTCTTGTATGGATTGGACTTCATTATCCAAGTGGATACACTCCTATAACTTGAGTAGAGAAAGTAGAGACCCACCAAGCAGTCTATGTGTTGAGGAAAAATCTACATTATTCAAGCCTTAATCCTAGAAATAATTTGGGATTAGTTAGTGGAGATCAATGTGTGATCAATAACCCTGTGACCAACTCAAATGGTAGAGGAAGCATGATGTAGAATGTGCATTTGTTGCCAGCTCCTCCAAATGTCATTAAGCCGACAGTTAGCCAAAGTGCTCCTTTTGTAAACCCAAGGTTACTACAATAGCAGCCGTCTGCAAGTTGTGCAACCTAGTGGGGGGGCTAGCTCTCATGAAACCACTAGTTATGAGTCCTCTGCATCAAACATTGTACAAAAAGAAAAAGATATGATGAAATATTATACATATATGATCACTAATAAATACTATCAAATCGTCATAGATATAAAATTTTAAAGCGCTGGCAAAATCTAATGGGTACTAGAAATCCCAATGATATGCATCCATCACAATTCAGTTGTAAGTGGTGTGGTGGGTAGCATTTCCCTCGTAATTGTCCTAATTTCACATGTGATATATGCAAGAAGTATAGTCACTTATCCACTACCTATTAGAGTAGGGTTAGATCTCTCTAGCAAGGTAGTCAACAACTTGGGTATATGAACCATCATGCAAATAACAAGAATACTAAAGGAGATAGCCCTAAGAAAATTTTACAAAGGGATAAAGCCACACTCAAGGAAATGCCTAGTGGAATAAGTTTGGTTGAAAATTTTCCAACCAATGAGAGTTTATCTCGTAGTAACTAGGGTTCAAAAATTGAAAGAGGATCAAAAGGACAACCCTAGTACAAGTAAACTTAACCCTAAACCTAGCAAGGATGATAAGAAGGTGTTAGATGCCCAAGCAAGTCCTCTTTAAAATGGTTGTGTTTGGAGGAGTCTGTATTCAAAAGAAAACATAAATAAAAGGGAAAAAAGGGTACTAATATTATCAAGAAGCCAAAAGAGTGGCTAGTGTGGAAAGAGAAGAGAGTAGTGGCAAACTTGTGTGAATTTAACTTAGCAAACATGCTATGTGAAGTCAAATAAGACTTGAATCTACTACAACTAATCATACTTTCATTGTAGTTAAAGAGAATCCTATGAATGGGTTATGTCATAGAACCTTTTGGTGTCCATCAAGTGGGTAGTGAATTGTGGGATCATGTAGAGAAGCACTATCCTAGGGTACAAGCATATGTCGATGGAATCTTGATAGAAAATGCCATGGTGACCCTGGCACATGTGTGAACATTATGAGTATGGATTTATTTGAGAGGCTAGGTCTACCAATCTAAATGGATGACACGACAGTTTAAAAAATGGTTGATGATAGCCTAAGACAACAAGAAGGAATGGTAGCACAAGTACATAAGATGGTTGCTAATATTGAGTGCATCCTTTATTTCCAAGTTATCCAATTTGCTAGGAGGAAAAGCTATCGGCTGTTGCTTGGAGATCCGTGGATATAACATTTCGATTCTTTGGGGGATATCCCACCTAGTCAATAAAATTTTTGGGCATGGATTACATAGAATAATTTTGAATGTATACCCAAAGCAACCACTGGATGAAAGAGCATTACCTCCCACTACAGAATGGGAGGAACTCGAGGAAATCTTACCTATTGGAACCTCAAGTTTTAGTGATTTTGAAGAGGGTTCTACTACTAAGGAGGTTTACCAAGTATGTTTAAATCAACACATAGAGGCAAAGGATAGGATTCATGATGGTGATGTGATAGAGCTAGAACTTGGGACTCCAAATGATCTCCACCCCATTAAACTTGAAGCTATGTTATCTATTGACGAGCATGCAGATTATGTGGCACTCCTACAAGAGTTCAAGAATATAGTTGCATAGAGTTATGATGAACTAAAGGGGATTCCCCTCTTTGTTGTTGTGCATGCAATCCCATTGATAGAAGGTAGTAAGTGAGTAAAGCAGAAGGTTAGATGTATACCTTTTGAGCTGAGAGAGTATCTTTTTGAGGAATTGATGCATTTGAGGAAGGTTGGTACTCACTTGTGGTAATAAGAAAGAAAAAGAACAATCAAATCCACATGTGTGTCGATTTTAAGGAATTGAACAAGTAGACTGTAAAGGACTATTATCTTTTTCCCTTTATTGATCAGATTTTAGATCAACTAATAGGGTGAGAAATATACTCTTTCATGGACTATTTCACGGGTTATAATCAGATGGCCATAGCTGAAGAGGATAAGTTAAAGACAGAGTTCATTACACTTTTTGGTACTTTTATGTACCATATTATGAATTTTGGACTATGTAATGCTCTCGGGCCTTAGCAAAGAACAATTGACAAGATGTTTGTTGATAAATCCCCTAAAGAGCTAAAGATTTTCATAGATGATTTGGGGGTAGCTACCATGACCCATTATAGACAATTAATTGTCCTACATATATGCTTTGAGCAATGTCATGAGTATTGCATAATACTATTGAATCCTTAGAAGTGTGTATTTAGGGTGCCCTATGGTTTGCTATTAGGTTATGTTGTGAGTGGAGATTTGGTATTCCCATAGACCTTGAAAAGATAGTTATTATTAAGGCCCTAAGCCCACCCACTTGCCATGGGGAAGCTCACAGTTTTGTTTTATTTGTGGGGTACTATCGTCAATTCAATAATACATTGGCTAAACATTCATTACCCTTGACAAATCTTTTATCTAACAACCATGTTTTTGAATGGACACAAGCATGAAAAGTGGCTTTTGAAGATGTTAAAATGGAATTATCCAAAGCGATATTCTAAAAGCTCCAAAAAGGGGTGAGGTATTCTATATATTCATGGCTATGACAAGGTGTAATATTAGTGATAGCCTATCCTAAATTTTAGAGGCACAACTTTATCATCATATTGCATTCCAAAGTTTAAAGTTTGTAATTTTAGAGCTTCGTTACAACTATTTGGAGAAGGTTTTATTCGCTATAATGTTCATCACCAAGAAGTTTGTACATTATATGTAATATTTCCGTTTAAAAAATATTACTAGTCCAACTTTGATGCCAGGAGGCATATTCCATGGTGGATTCCGTGAGGTTTTACAGTGGATTCCGTAAACTTTTATTACCGGGGCTCATACACAAAGTTGATTCTTTGTACGAGAAGTCGATGGGGACACCTATCCTTTTCGGGCATTTTGTTAATTTAGTGTGTACATGGGTGATTCCATAGCGGATGATTCCACAAAATACATATTTACATTAATAAATGTTTATGAGTTTAGAGTGCGCACTCGTGATAAATTAAGGTTAGGATTGATTTCTAACCAATTTATTTATGTAGCTGAAGACTGCTAGGTATTCACTTTTGTTGGTTTAATTGTATTATTTTACTAACAATTGTGAATGCTTCATTTGATGTGTAGAGGTAGCAGCGGTGGCAATGGAAAGCATTGGGGGATAGCGTGTATTCAAGTTATTGTCAATATTTTGATGGGCGCATACCTTAGGCATGGCACCTATATTTTGTTGCGCTTATTTATCAAAGTGCTTGATATTTATTTATTATTTTTGTATGTGCATGGGCGCACGATTTAGATATTTGTATTGGACATTGTATTTGGGTACGCCTGACCTCTTGGGCCCCCATTAGCTTTAATTCTATTTGGCACAAAAGCAAACTCAAAAGATAAAGCATGCGATTTTGTAATTTGGGCTATTATTTGAGATTGAAGATGATTAATATATGAAATACATACTTTGTGGAGCGCTCACACAAGGCATGGGGGGAGATTGCACCCAATTGGTCTCTTGCTCATATCGTGCAAGCTTTCTTCATTGATTTGTGTGCAAAAAGTAGAGTTCTTTTGTTCTTGGGGACCTTCTCATGCTCACTACGCGCACATACGGCATCCAATCTATGCACTAGTGGTATCATGAGGCATATTCCATGGTGGATTCCGTGAGGTTTTATGGTGGATTCCGTAAACTTTTATTACCGGGGCTAATACACAAAGTGGATTCTTTGTGCGAGAAGTCGATGGAGATGCATATCCTTTTCGGGCGTTTTATTAATTTAGTGTGTGCATGGGTGATTCCATAGCGGGTGATTCCGTAAAATATATATTTAAATTAATAAATGTTTATGAGTTTAGAGTGCGCACTCGTGATAAATTAAGGTTAGGATTGATTTCTAACCAATTTATTTATGTAGCTGAAGACTACTAGGTATTCACTTTTGTCGGTTTAATTGTATTATTTTACTAACGATTGTGAATGCGTCAGTTGATGTGTAGAGGTAGCAACGTTGGCAATGGAAAGCATTGGAGGATAGCGTGTATTCAAGTTATTGTCAATATTTTGATGGGCGCATACCTGAGGCATAGCGCCTATATTTTGTCATGCTTATTTATCAAAGTGCTTGATATTTATTTATTATTTTTGTATGCGCATGGGCGCACGATTTAGATATTTGTATTGGACATTGTATTTGAGTACGCCTGACCTCTTGGGCGCCCATTAGCTTTAATTCTATTTGGCACAAAAGCAAACTCAAAAGCTAAAGCATGCTATTTTGTAATTTGGGCTATTATTAGATTATTATCAAAATTTTGATAGGCGCATATCTTAGGCATGGCGCCTATATTTTTTCAAGCTACCTTCGAGTGCATTAGTGTGCCAATCTGCATCTATGATGAGAAATCGTGATGCGAATGTGATGCATATGGGCATGCCTATGTTGCCGAGTAGGTACTCTAGGGCATTGCACTCTGCCTAATGTTGTAGCTTTGTCAATTGTGATGTCGCGTGATGATGTCCCTTGATGAGGCCTATCAGTAGGAGATGTAGTTATTAGAGTGGTGGAGCCCCAAGAGGAACACCAAGGAAAAGGGAATTCTCTTGCAAGAAAATCTATCTTGTAACATCAACAAGATTTTTTATTAGGTTTTATATGATCACAATGAAGAAAAGAACACCAGGCACAACAAATCTTCATGCAGCATCATGTAGATCTCCCACGAATTTGATAGAATCAACCATATTCTTCAACATCTTCACAAAATCCATCAATAGAAAAAAGAAAGCAAAGGAATACACCATCTTTGAATGGAAATACATCACATAGTATTCATCTTCAATATCTTCATAGTCTTCTCTCTCAATCTCTCATCTACAATCACACTGCTTTGATAGATTTAGCTATCTCTGACTCTCTCTCTCTCTCTCCATCGATAGTACATCATATCCTCACTACAATCACTCAATAATAACTCTCAATAATCCTTCTTAGGTCGTGGATGCACCTCCCAAGAGGTATGTCTGATATGAAGAGGCACTAGAGCCACTACAGTGTCTTTTCATAGCTCACTACTGTCACTTCACTCCAGTCTTTACTCGAGTCTTCAGCAGCTACTTCTTTGACTTCTTTTAGCTCTTTTGCACTTTTATTCACCTCTTTCCAAGGCTAGAAAAGTTTCCCAAGCTACACTCTCATCCAACAGAACACATACAGAAGCATACAGAAGGTCTACAGAAGCTCATCAGAAGCTCATCAGAGAGTTACAGAAGGTCAACAGAAAGCATCAGAACCACATAACTCATACCAAAACCATTCCAAACCATCAAAAATCACTCAATAAGATTTCAAACAATCTCAAACCCTATCAATCAATAATCCATCCTTCTTTATAGAGAGAAAACAGAACAAAACAGAAGCTCAACACAAGCTATCACGACCAAACAAAACATATCAGAACATCAACAGAACTTCACATCTCTACTAATAAATATCATAAGCTTAATAAAACCATTCCAAACCTATCCAAAACACTCTCAAACCACTTCTAAACCAATCAATCATCTCATAAAATTAACCATTCAGCTCTCAAAAACAAAAAAAATCAGCAAAAAAATGGGTAATTTCAACACTCAACATATCCCCACACTTAATAAGGAAGCGTCATCGCGACCCAGGAAAAAGGGAATACAAGTTCATTCAAGAGCTCAACTTTGATCTTCAATAAATCTTCAAAAACAGTCCATCCAACCACGACCCCAACTTATAGCCTGTATCTAATATAAAGAATACAACAAAAGGAAAACCCTTTATACATTAACACTTCTTATCAAATTGGAAATCACAACAAACTTGTAAAGGATATAAGAGGTTTCTTCTTCTTCTGCATCAGCATCTTCAACTATCCAACTAGCAACACCATCACCACCATTCTCCAAAATTGTAGCTCGCACGAAAGCAAATCGAATATGCAACCACCACGATCTTATCACATAAATTAACCCGCAACACAAACACTACACACAATACAACCATCTGAATGACTCCTCCAAAAAGAGAGATTTATCATTAAAAATCATCAACAATACATTGCAAAGGTATCAATGAAGATGATCCCTCTTGAAAGATTGGTGATTTCGAAAACGATCCATGGATAAGGATTCATCTACAAATGTCTTGGGAGGATTCTGAAAAAACTGAAGGCAGCACATTCTTTCCAATAAGACAAGGTATCTGCTAGGAAAATAGAGGGCATGAAAGTATAAGACATCCAGTTGCTAGGAATCAATGCTCAGCCAAAGGAACATACTGGATCGGGGGAGGAGTACGAGAGGGCACCATTCAGATGGTTACACACATATACCATAAACATAGACAAACAAAGAGAATGCCTGCAAAGCAACATACAAAAATCAAGGATAAGATATCAACCAAGGTGGTAAAACGTAACTCGACCAACTATTCCCAAGCAAACCAGAGCCTAGAAAAAATTCGACATGACCTCTACACATATGCGACCGAAAGCTTCATGCTATGCAACATGCAAACACCCAAATCCCCGTATTAGGCAATAAAGAAAAAAAAAACTACACACCGTACCCTTAACCGTAACAAAGAAACCGAACCAAAACATAACAACAACCCACACATATCATGACCACAACTTTGATAATCAGGTTTGACCATGGAGACAACTCCTAAGACTTCACGTACCCATCCCACGAAACGACTTCATTAAAAAGGGGAAATAAGTGCAGTGAGGGGGAATTAATTTAATGAAATGTTAATTTTAATAAATTATTAAGAAATGGGTGAATTTTTAATTAAGTGATAAACCTTAACAAGAAAACATCGGTTCCTTCTTAAAATTTTAATTACCAATTATAAGGTTGGAGCGGTGCATTAATCCGAATCTCGGACTTTGATACCCAGACTGGGTCTCTAAATGCAAATTCATTTATTAAAAATTAAGGTGATGTGGAGCGCTTTTTTGCCAGCGCGTGCTCTTGTGACGGCTGGTTCATTTTAATTAAAAATATTAAAGTGCCTCTTAAGCGCACTTAGCGCGTGCTAAGTGAACGGCGGGTTGATTTTAATTTTTTTTTTAAAAATGTGTGTTTGGTGCAAGTATGTGTGCCATGGTGGTGTTTAGGATTCATGTTAAAAATTAAACGTGGATTTTAGGGTAACAGGAAAAATAAAAAATAAAAAATAAAAAATACTTAGAAGTGAGTGTATGTGTATGCAATGAATGTGCACTTCTCAATCCCAAAATGTAGGTCAGCAATCCAAAAAGAACCAAGGCATCTGGATTTTTCTAGAATTTTCAGCTTGTGTTTGAAATTAAAGAGGATTTTTCATGAATTTAGGTATTTAATGAAGTATTTTTGCCATAAAATAATAATGGAATAAAATGACACGTCATTTTTAACTTAGAAAATATTCCAAAAATAAGCAAAAAAGTTAATGGAATTTTCAAAAATTGTTCTGCAATTAAATTGGAAATTTTACCAATTTTAATGAATATTTTTTCATTTTGTGTGTATTTTTAAAAGAATTTTTAACTTTAAAATGTTTCTGAAATTTTCAATTTAGAAAAATATTGCAATTTACTATAGGAAGATTGGAAATTTTTCAAGATTTTTCTGTAATTTTTTTGAATGTTAAGTGATTTTTAATGATTTGTGTTTAATTTTTCAATGTATTTTTAGGATTTTCGGGTTTTGGAATTAAAAATCCGGGAATATACCCAGGAATGGACTGCATGTCCGCTGCGTGTGAACAGTCGGCTGGGGCACGCCACCTCACGGACCAGCTAACGTGCGTCCTTGCGCGTGATTAACCGCTAACAGACTCCCGCACACAAACACGAACAATCACGAACAACCATACGCGCACACACACCCATTCGTGTGTCAGGGGACTAGGGGCTGAAAAAGGGATCTGCAGGGTGCTGCGTGGTGCTGTAGTTGTCAGTTGGTTTTCGCTTGTGTCATTGGGTGGTTTCTATGGGTGGGACTGGGATTGGGGCGGAAACAGGGGCTTATGGGGGGGTTGTGTGCCTGGGGGGGGAGTGGGGGCTTGGAGAGGGGTGGGAGTGAGTGGTGGGACATGGGGCTTGGAGGGGGGTGGGAGTGGTGGGGCACGTGGTGGGGAGGCGGCGGCGGACAGGGCGCCACTGTTGGAGGGCAGCGGACAGGGTGTCAGGCGACATGCTCAGGCAGGGCGGCCAGTAGCGTGGCACCAGACGACAGGGCGGGCGCGGCGTTAGACGAGGGTGGGCGGCCACGAGGAGTGGCAACAGGGCGCTTGGCGTCCATAGGCGAGGGCGGGGCGGAAGGCAGTGGACAGGGCACGCAGTGGCCACAGGGCAGCGGACACGAGGCCACGGCATCCACAGGCGACAGGGCGGGCCCAACGAGGCGGGGCAGGAGTTGCACGGCATGGCAGAGGCGGGCGTGTCCGGGCAGCGTGAAGGAGGGCGGGCAGTAGCGCCAAGCGAGGGCGGCATGAAGAGGCCCACGAGGAGGGGTGGCAGGGCAGGGAGGAGGCCCACGGCAGGCGCGGGAGAGGAGGGAGGGAGGAGAAGAGAAGAAGGAGGGATAGGGAGGTGGAGATGGAGAGAAAGAAACGCAAGGAGGAGAGGGAGATGGAGAGAGGTGGTTGGGGGGCAAGGGGTCGGGGAGAGAGAAAGGTAGGGGTGGGGGGGATAGCGGAGGGTGCCCGGGGGGTGGGTGGGGTTGTGAGGGTACCTACGGGGTGCCCGTAGGAGGAGGGTGCCCATGGGTGTGGGGGTGCCCATGGGAGGATGGGTGGGGTGCCCATGGGTGTGGGGGTGGGTACCCGCCATAAAAGAAAGGCGTGCCCCCATCCCACACGCGTGCGCGGGGCGGGGAAAAAAATTTTGCTGTGACGAGATGGGAATAGCGTCGGGATGTCGGTATGGGGCATGCGGACGCGACCGGGCATGTAGAGACGCGTGAAATCGAAAACGGGCGCGTTCACGCGCGGAATGAGTCGCGCGAACCACGTAAAAATAAAGAAAAAATTAATATCTCCCAATCCGAGCATCGAAATGAAATGCCATAAAAACAAAAATTGGGCAGGATGGCAGGGGGAAGACAGGGGAACGTGCAACGGGGGTTCCAAGGGAAAGACAAGGCATTCACACGCAAAAAACGTAAAATATGGGTCAAAAAACGCAAACGAAAATTAATATCGAAAGATCCATGTATCGAAACGAGGTGCAGGAAGAAAGAAAAATGTGCAAAAAGACGTGCCCGACAATCTTATAATGTCAAAACATAGTTTCGATTGAGATAAGACACGTTCACATGGGAAAAACCCAAAAAACAGACCCGAAAATAGAATCGAAAATTAATATTGGACAAATTGCTTGCCGGAATGACATGTAGTAAAAAGGAAAAATATCCACAAGAAGGGGTGCCATAGGACTGTCATGGTAGAACGCAGTTCTGATGGAAGTAAGAGGGGTTCACATGCGAAAAACATAAAAAATACACCCGAAAACACACGAAAAAATTAATAACTAAAAATCCAGAAGGTAAAATAGGGTGGAGGAAAAAAAAAAAGGTGGGGAAAGGCGTGATGGACATGACTGTCAAATCAAATTGGAATTCTGATGCAAACAGGACAAGTTCACATGGAAAAATGTCAAAAAGACGCACGAAAAAGTCTCGAGAAACCGCAAAAATGAATATTAGACAAACCGTGCATTGAAAGGACACGGAGTAAAAAGCAAAAATATCAGGAAAAAAGTGGTGGTTAGGGCTATGATGGCAAATTACGGTTCTGAAGCAAGAAAAACACGTTCACATAGAAAACAGACCAATTTGTGCAAAATGCTTCAAAAATTCATAACTCAAGAACCGTGCACCGGAACAGGGGTGGGTAAAAAGGAAAAATGGTCAATTCAAAAGGATGAACAGGGCCATAAGGTTGGATGTGGATTTCGGTGAACGTAGGGTGCATGTACCTGGTAGGACAACAAAATCAGGGAATGAAGGAAAACTACAAGGGAACAGCCCCGAGGGTGGGGGAAAAATGAACGGGTGGATGGGAAGGGACCCCATTAGGGTAAAAGCAAGTCATGGCATAGAGGCATTAGTAGGTTGAGGCATATGCAGAGGGGCATGCAATGTAGACGTGCAGGGACGCGTCCCCACACTTAAGACCTTAACGGATAGGGTTAACCAAGCAACAGGGACCTAATACCACACAACGGACCAACCACTAACGTCCCCACACTTAAAACATGAGCGTCACTAAGAAACAGAATGTGTAGGGTTAGAAAAACTTGGCCCATGTTAGCGAGAATCAAGGTTAACTGTCGATGGCACGTCCACTGTCGTTGTCGGTTGCAGGAGGTACCAAGGAATCTTCTCAGCACATATCCATCGTGGCAGGGACCACGTGGAAACACCCAGGGAGGTAGCTGATGGATGAATCGCGTCGAGTCGGTGTCGTTGACGAAGGAGAGTCACTTAGCTTAGAGCACTCAGATGGAATGAGAGAACAGTCACTTGCCCCAGTACGGACATCACTCGATGAATAATGATTGAAACCCATATCTCATACCCGGTTTAGGAATTGACAAGGGAATGGTGCAGAGGGAGTAAGCCAGGGTGCATAGTTGATGGTGCATTAGTGCGTCCAACCCATCTGGCATAGGTGCAAGGAGGAAGGCAAGGGAGCCTTGGAGTGCAGTGTACAGAACAGGGTGACGTGTCCTGTGATGATGGTAGAGACCCACCCCATGGGTGCATAGGAAAACGGGAACATACCTGACTCCAAGTGTCGTAACGTCCCTCAATCTCACCTCTCGGTAATTGATGGAAGAAACTCCAGTCACACTCAGCCCACCCTCTGTCTCACGCTCTGTTGATAGATATAGGAGGGCAACCATGTCCTGAAACCTATTGATGTTATCCTCACGGTCACTTGTGCAGAGGTTGTATACCTTATGCGCATTTGATGGTGCAATTGTGCATCCTGCCCTGTGCCATCATACAGTACAAGAAGGAAGGCCAGGGAGCCTTATGGTGTAGTGCACAAGAACAAATCGTGCTTTGTGCATTGATAGGCCCATCCCGTGCGTGCAACATTGCATTCACACTTCTCACCTCTCATCTGATTTGAAGGGAAAAGACTGGTCTCTCGCCCCACCCTCTGTCTCACACTCTGATAGATACAGAGGGCAACCATACTCACTTCTCCATCCAGTTAGGATGAAAGCTCGCGTCACTCGATTGTTTGTCGATGAAGATCGTATCGTCAGTTGTTGAAGAGGCGTACCCAGGGAGGTAGCCATCAGATCGGGTACTTCAATTGGTTGTAGAAAAGATTGTCTGCGAAAGGGGGCAGACCGACTGATGAAGTTGCAGAGACAGCGCACCAAGGGAGGTGGCTTCAAATTTCTCTGGACAATTTTCGGCCTGGTGAGGTAGTTATCCTGAACTGCGGGGTGTTACCACCTTTTCCACAGCAAGCTTTCCGTCCAAAGGTGTTAAACACCTTTTCTTGGAATGAGGCCTGCTATGACAGGGAATTTCTTCATGTTCTCCCATAACATATTTGTTTTCCTTGTTTTCTTTTTTCTTGTTTTTTTTTTCTTCTTCTTGTTTTGTTGTTGTGTTTTTTTCTTTTTTTTCTCCTATTCTCGAGGGTGTCTCCACCTTTTCTTGAAGAATAGGTCGGCATGACAGGGACCTAAGTCCTTTTCTCCCATGACCGATCTATATATATATATATATATATTTGTTTCCAATTAAACAAGGGAATGGTGGAAATACCATTTGTCAGAACCCACCTCGCCACTGTCGCTGGTGAAAAATAGAGGATAAGATATCAAGGCTGGAAGGTGGGGTCTCTACCTTTTCTCAAAGAATAGGTCGGCATGACAGGGACCTAAGTCCTTTTCTCCCATGACCGATCTATATATATATATATATATATTTGTTTCGAATTAAGCAAGGGAATGGTGGAAATACCATTTGTCAAAACCCACCTCGCCACTGTCGTTGGTGAAAAATAGAGGATAAGATATCAAGGCTGGAAGGTGGGGCTGAGGGGACAGAGGGTGGTGTCCATCTCATCAGGAGTGGCTGAAAAACGGCTATCAGAAGTAGCATCATAAGAGTTACAGTGCCATGCCAACGGGGGAAAGGATCAGGTGACCATGATTGTCAAGATCCCCAAGGAGGGAAGTACTTCTTCAGGCGATATCCATTGATCAGGAAGGAATCAGCAGAGGCATCAACGGTCTGCACTTGGACAGAGCCATTAGGGTTGACAGTAAGTACCTTATATGGGCCCATCCACCGCTATTGAAGCTTGCTAGGAAACTTGCCAAATTGTGAATCATAGGCTAGGACCAAATCACCTTCCTTGAACTCCTTGTGCTTGATGAAGCTGTCATGGTAAGCCTTGTGTTGAGCTTGCATGGCTTCCATGCATTGTAGAGCCATCCTGCGAGTTTCATCCAAACATTCCAAGTGCAAGAGACGGCGTTGCAGTGAATCATCATCCCCTAAACGCTCTTTGATAGCCACTCGCAAAGAGGGCAATTCCAGTTCAACAGAGAAAACAACTTCTGTACCATACACCAGCTGAAAGGGTGTTTGTCCTGTTGTTGCTTTATGGGAGATTCTATACGCCCAGAGGGCCTCTATAAGTCGATCATCCCAATCACGACGATGTGCGGCAATTGTTCTTGTTAGAATCGAGCAGAGGATTCGATTCGTGATTTCGACTTAGCCATTGGCTCTTGGGTAATAAGGAGTGGACTTGCGATGGCGGATCTTATACAGCTCTGTCAACTCTTCCATGACTTTATTAATGAAATTAGTGCCTCTATCACTTACCAGCTCTAAGGGACTGCCAAAACGGGTGATGATATTCTCGTACATGAACAGGGCCACACTATTACCATCGTCCCGCTTTAGGGCTTTAGCTTCACACCACTTTGTGACATAATCTGTACATACCAAGATGTATCTATTCTACTTCCTTCTGGTGGGAGGATAGATTGGGCCTACGAAGTCGATGCCCCACTTCTCAAACGGCTTCAAAGGAAGAATAGGTTGAAATGGCATGGCACTTGTTTTGGTGGGTTTCCCCATTCGTTGACAAGCATCACATCGCTTGTAGTAATCATAGGCATCCTTATGAATAGTCGGCCACCAGTATCCTGCTAGTAGAGCCTTCCTAGTTGTGGCTTCTCCTGCAAAGTGGCCTCCACATGGCTCATCATGGCAAGCCTTCAGAATGATCCCAACCTCATCTCCTGCAACACATCTTTTGAGCACTTCATCTTTGCCTTTCTTGTACAGTGCACTCCCTAACAGGGTGTAGGGGGTTGATTCTAACATAAGCTTCTTCATTTCCCGACCAAAAATACTAGGAGGGTACTATTGGATTGCCAGCAGATTGGTGATATCTGCATACCAGGGGGTCACTGTTTCCACTAGGAATAGGTAAGCATCAGGGAGATCTGGATCATCCTGCTCCTTGTTTGCAATCTGTGGGATACACGACAGATGATCAACCAGAATATGGGAACAACTAGGCTTAGTAATCACCTCAAAGTAGAACTCCTGGAATAGAAGGAGCCATCTCATCATTCATCCTTTCACACCTGCTTTGTTCATTAGGAAGGACAGGGCCTTATGATCCACATAAAATTTAAAGTGGGTGGACAATAGATAGTGGCGAAACTTTTCTAGGGCAAATACCATTGCCAAGCACTCCAACTCTGTCACTGTATAGTTACGTTCCCTATCAGTGACTTTTCGGCTTGCATAGTAAATGGGTTGATCCAGCTTCGAGGAGCCCTTCTGGCAGAGAATGGCGCATAAGCCTTCAATAGATGCATCAGTGTGGACATGGAACTCCTTCGTCCAGTCAGGAGGTTGCACAATGGGTGCCTCAATCAAACACTACTTCAGAGTGTTGAAGGTTTTGTCACATTCTTCCGTCCAAATAAACTCTGCATCTTTCCTCAGAAGCTTGTGCAAGGAGGTTGCCTTTGTTGCAAAATGGGCTATGAACCTTTTGTAGTAACCCACGTGGCCTAGGAATCCCCTCAATTGTTTGAGGTTGGTGGGTGCTGTCAGAGCTGCGATCTTTTCGATCTTTGCAATCTTTGCAGGGTCTGTTGATATCTCTTGTGCAGAGACAATGTGGCCCAACAGAACTCTAGAAGAGACCCCAAAGATGCATTTGTTGGGGTTGAGGGAAATCCCATACTCGCGGCATCGGTCAAAGCATTGCTCCAAATGTCCCCAGTGTTCACGGATCAAATTATAGACACAGAAGTCATCCAAATACACCTCATATAAAGTCGTGCAGATGATTTTGGAATGTGGCCATCATGACTCGCTGGAAAGTAGCAGGGGCATTGCGAAGCCCAAACGGCATCACTCGGTAAGCATAGGTCCCCGATTCTGCGGTGAAGGTTGTTTTGGACTGGTCTTCTTCTGCTATCTGCACTTGGTTATATCCGCTGAATCCATCCAGAAGGGAATAAAGCTCATGTCGTGCCACTGTGTCCAACAGTTGGTCTGTGAAAGGGATAGGAAAGTGATCCTTCTTCGTCTTGGAATTCAACTTACGAAAATCCACACATATACGAAGCTTACCATTCTTCTTGGGTACAACCATGATGGGTGAAACCCATTCACTATTTGCCACTGGATAGATGAACTCGGCTTCCAGAAGCTTCAACAGCTCTGCTTTCACCAAGGTCGAATAATTTGGATTCATTTGCCTCTGTCGTTGCCGTACTGGCTTGGCATCAGGCTCCAAATCAATGTGATGCTGACATATTGTGGGATCAATCCCCTTTAGGTCTTTGTAGGACCACATAAACACGCCCAAATTCTCTTTCAACAAGTTGTACAAGGTTGACAACTCCTCTTCTGGTAGGCTGCTACCCACCTTCAAGTGGCATTTAGTGCCATCTGCATCCACAAAAGTTAACTGCCTTTCACCTCTACTTTACGGATGAAGGTCCCACTGACTGCTTCTGGGTACAAATCCCACTCCTTCAATGGAGTGGTGTCCTCATCTGATGTTTCACTTTGACAGCATTCTTCTCTTGGTGGAGACTCAGGTTGCTCCTTGAGATGTTGAAATGGGATTAGAGCTGTTTCGGGTTTGGTTTCAAGATTAGTTACCTCTTGGCTTGAAGACTCATCTTCTGATGACGAGTCCAGGAACATCACATAACAGGGACCCTCTAATGCCTGTTGGAATCATAAGACTGGTGCTTGTTGGCACGGTGCATCATCATCATCTTGTCTTGGCAAGGATGGTTGAGGGCGGCATGAGCCACTGCTGAAAGACGGCTTATTCGTCTTAACCCATTTCTTATAAAGATTTTGCATATGAGAAGATCCATTTACCAGAACAAATGGTACCATCACCATTCTGTCCCACAGCATGAGCTCGTCTGCTTCTGATGCTTCTGGAACTTCTTCTTCATATATATCCTCTTCAGGTGGGATAGATTCTTCCGTCTCCCTTTCATAACCTTTTTCTTCAATATCATCTCCATCTTCTTCTGTCTCTGGCTCTATCTCTGTCTCTGTAGGAGCTCTATAAGAGAAGAACAGGTTCTCTGTTCCATCTTCTGCCTCTATCTCTGGCTTTGCTATGGCCATGTAACAGGGAGAGTAGAATATCCATGCTTCTATCTCACTATCAGAAGTGATTTCGAAAATCGTTCCTAGTTCAGGCAGGAAGTATTCACCCATTGATAATGGCTTTGCATCGTTTGGGAGTCGGCTTACAGTATCCACTGTTAAGGAACGTGCCACTATTTTCCTGGGAAGGATCTGTTTGACAACATCTTCATCTGCTAATGTTCCATCTGTAGCCTCATTAGGGGAGTCAGAAGATAATTCCAAGGAGGTGGATCCATGTCCTTTTTGAGCACCATGTAGCTTCAGCACCACTTTATTAGGTCCTCTACCCAAGGTCAAGGTTCCTTTGAACCAATCCGTTCTTGCTCAGGCTTCAAAAAGCCATGGTCTGCCTAGTAACAGGGGAGAAGATGTACCATAAGAGTTTGGCTTCACCACGAGATAGGTTAGCCAATAATCTTTTCCAGCCACTGTAGTTTTCACATATGGGAGAATGCCCAAAGGCTTGATTGTGCTCTGATCCGCCAGTCTGATGAGCCATTGGGTGGGTTGCACACCTTGTAGGCCTAGATCCTTCATTGTCACATCCGTCATAATGTTCATTGATGAGCCACCATCAATCAGTGCATTTGCAATAAAGCAGCCTTCTATCCACACGCCAGTCTCTGGGGTACCCGGATCTAGGAAGGCGTTAGCCACATCCACTTCTTTTACAGGCTCTAGAGCTTTGTTGGACTTTGTTGCTATTGAGGGAGCAATCCTTAAGCCACGTCTTCTTGTCAGTATACTTTTGAACCTTTTTCGGCAACTGGGAGACAACATCAATAATTGTCAGAATGTGAGGTTTGGTTTAAAGGTATCTAGATCTCTGACCAGATCGTATTCCTTAATAGGATCCACTGGCTTCTCTAACCGGTTAGGGAATGGGGCAACACCCATTTTCATTTTCCTTTTTTCTTCCAACAAGGGCATCATGGGGCCTTCTTCTGCCACTTGTGGCACCTCCTCCTCTTCTATCTCCTAGACCTCTGGTTCTATCTCCGGAACTGTCTGTGGCACTGTAGTGCTCTGTACGGCACTGTCAGGCTCTATTCTGTTCTGTTCTTTTGGTGGAAGATTAAACTTCACTGTTCTGGCAGGAGGATTATTTTCTTTCTAGATAGGAGGCTCCTTCTTCTTCGCACGCGTGATGGCAGCAACTTCCAATTCTACTAAATTGGAGGTAGGCTCTTGGGCCTTGGCCGGACTATCAGTAGCACTGTTTTTCACTGGGGTTGGGCTTGGACAGTCTTTTGCAGTGTGGCCTTCTCCTTTGCATCGACTGCATAAGGGCTTGTAATCCACTGACCTTCTGGGATTTGGACAATTTGGTGAAATGTGTCTCTTTTCTCCACATCTGTAACACTCCACTTCCAATCTCTGACCACCGCCAAACTATCTTCCTCTGTAACTTTGGGAGGGAAATCTCCTTGGACCGAAATTAGGACCAAACTCTCTAGGCTTGGGTCCAATATCCTGTGTTGTCATTTTGGATTCCAGCAAGTTGAATCTTGCGTCTTCTTCCTTCCTTCTCCTATCATGCATCTCCTTCAGAGAGCAAATATCCTCTGTATGGTTCTTCCGCAAACAGTAGGAACAGAAAGCGCCAAGGATGGTTGGTTTTTGTGTACATTTAGTGGCTAAATGGCCTGCTTGATGACACTTACCACACCAAGTATTTGACCGCATCACATCTCTTCCTGCTCCTGCAACGTTGGATATGCTAGCGGTATTCACTTTCAGTGTCTGTAGCTGCTCTGTAATCACATCCATCAACTCCTTTTTTATATTTGCAACTGAGTTGGATAAATAATCCTTCAAGCTTTCTCCTCTTGAGGTACTGGCAGTAGAGTTTTGAGGAGTCTCTGTAATCACCGCATAAACAAGTTGGGCTGGTGTAGAGGGGTCTCTGTTTTGATTCTAATTCAGAGCTCCTGTTTGAACTATTGGCTGTTGGCTCCAGTTGGTAGGGTTCCACTGTTGCTACTGATTTGGCATTGGGGAAATTGGTTGGGACCATTGTTGTCGTGGTTGAACCATCATTTGAGGCATTGATTGTGGCCACTATGGATTTGGTACACTGTACTGTGATACTGGGGGCATCTGTTGGTAGGGGTAGGGGACTGTCCCTGGGACTGCATTTAGTGGGTACATCATTCCTAGCATTAGAGGAGGCAGGACTCCTCTTCCAGGATTCATCGCCAATCTAGCTTCCACTTCATCGTATAGTCTTGCACCTTCTGTTGCAGCTTGCAGTGTGGCTGGTCTTTGCAGCTCCACAAACTTACGGACTTCTGGTTGTAATCCTCTGAGAAACACCCCCTTCTGAATGCCATCATCTAGATTATGGTTAGTCCATCTCTTCAGGATGGATTCCATTCGTGAGACATAAGCTTCTACTCTTTCTCCAGAGGATTGACTTAAATTCATAAATTCCTCTCGCATCCGCTCTTCAAAACCTTCACGCCTGAATTTAGTGAGGAAGGCCAACTTCAGGTCGTCCCATGTGCCAAAAGTTCCTGCTGCTTGTCTCTCATACCACTGAAACGCCACGCCCTTGAAAGTGGTGGGGAATATTGCTAACCAATGCTCAGGGGTTCTGGCATTGTTAGCCACACATGCTACCATAAACTCTGCTACATGAAGATCGGGTCTTCATTGTACTCTCCCTTAAAAATTGGCAATGGGACTACATTCACTGGCATGTCATCAATATTTCTAGGACGGATCTGGCTTGGGAGTGGACCTCCAGCAGGAGGAGGAAGGGCTTGATGTGCCATTGGAACTTCTGTAAAGAGTTTTGCAAGGGCGGTAAAGGTGACTTCTCCTGCGAGCTCGTTCTCAGCTTTGATTTTTGCTTTCCCTCTTCTCATGTACCTCTGGACTTGTTCTAACGCTTGCCTCTTTATTGCGTCATTCATCAGGGGGTTGGCTCCACTATGTTGTTAGTGCTCCATAGAGGGATAACAGAAGGCTTCAGTCTCTAGAGGACTCTCTTGCCAACATTTCTTCTACTTATTCCTTTTCAACGTCCCTGAATTCTACTTTCATGCCACTGCACAGAGGAAGGTATTCGGTTCTGAAGGTGTCAAAATGCATATGTCTAAGCATTGTGGTGGTGCCATCATCATAGTAATGCTAGCTTCTGATGGTGTTAACAGTGTATGTTGTAAAGAACACTTTGTCTACCAACTTCCAGTGGGTTGCTAATTGGAAAAACAAAAGATTGTCAGAACACCAAGCATCCCACGTATCTTGCTGTTGAGCGTCTACGAACAAATTCCAACTCTTTTCCTTCTTGTCTTTGTGAACCTCTACAGACCAAGACTCCTGAAGCTTCTTCATAATCTCCCACTTGATGATGTCTGGAAACTTCTCAATGAATGTCAAATCTTCCATGTATGGTCATTCTCTCTGTTTTTGCTCTTCAGTTTGTTCCCAAACAGTTTGCCACCAAGATGCAAGTTTCTGATGCTTCAACAGGAAGAGGAAACTGTCCAACACATAGAGCATGCATCATGATGGTGATGTGTTTCCGCCATTGTGGAATGAACTTCTTGTGGAAAGTGTCTTTGATTATGAGAAATTCCAACTCTTCAGTGGAAGAATGAACTTTACAAACATCCATTGAATTCTTCTCTTCTTGGCAATGCCATTTCCTTCATTTTCAGCCTCTTCTGGTGCTTGTTGATGGCAAGATTCCCCGGCTGCGCACCAAAAACATGGAGCCCTAAGAAGAACACCAAGGAAAAGGAAATTATATTGCAAGAAAATCTATCTTGTAACATCAACAAGCTTTTTTATTGGGTTTTATATGATCACAATGAAAAAAAGAACACTAGGAACAACAAATCTTCATGCAGCATCATGTAGATCTCCCACGGATTTAATAGATTCAACCATATTCTTCAACATCTTCACAAAATCCATCAATAGAACAAAGAAAGAAAAGGAATACACCATCTTTGAATGGAAATACATCACATAGTATTCATCTTCAATATCTTCATAGTCTTCTCTCTTAATCTCTCATATACAATCACACTGTTTTGATAGATTTGGCTATCTCTGACTCTCTCTCTCTCTCTCCATCAATAGTACATCATATCCTCACTACAATCACTCAATAATAACTCTCAATAATACTTCTTAGGTCGTGGATGCACCTCCCAAGAGGTATGTCTGATATGAAGAGGCACCAGAGCCACTACAGTGTCTTTTCATAGCTCACCACTGTCACTTCACTCCAGTCTTTACTCGAGTCTTCAGCAGCTACTTCTTTGACTTCTTTTAGCTCTTTGCACTTTTATTCACCTCTTTCCAAGGCTAGAAAACTTTCCCAAGCTACACTCTCATCCAACAGAACACATACAGAAGCATACAGAAGGTCTATAGAAGCTCATCAGAGAGTTACAGAAGGACAACAGAAAGCATCAGAACCACATAACTCATACCAAAACCATTCCAAACCATCAAGAATCACTCAATAAGATTTCAAACAATCTCAAACCCTATCAATCAATACTCCATCCTTCCTTATAGAGAGAAAACATAACAAAACAGAAGCTCAACACAAGCTATCACGACCAAACAAAACATGTCAGAACATCAACAGAACTTCACATCTCTACTAATAAACATCATGAGCTTAATAAAACCATTCCAACTTATCCAAAAAACTCTCAAACCACTTCCAAACCAATCAATCATCTCATAAAATCAACCATTCAGCTCTCAAAAACAACAAAAATTAGCCAAAAAATAGGTCATTTCAACACTCAACAAGTGGCAATGCGGTTGGGGGTTCAGCTATACTGAAAATGTCTATAACTACTCTCTTGAGGGGTGGATGAGGCTAGGATCACCTGCTATCCTGTAACAATACTACTTTGCACCACAGGGGATTCAATAAGAGAAGACCCAAAAAATTTTGGTTCTTATAGTCAATCACCCATCTTAAAGAGGCAATGATAGCGGCCTCGGATATCATAGTATATAGTGCATCTGCAAATGTAGTTCTCCTCTATTTATGGCCCCCATCCACAAAGCTGGTGTAATATACCGAACACTACAAATCACGCATGAACCCCCCCTTTTTAAGTAGTAGGGATAATAATATAGCATTTTGATAAATTACTAGGATAATCACAAATTTTTTTCCTTATCCCCCTCCCCAACCGACTATCGTGCTAGAGGGGGAGGGGAATAGAAAGCATGAAAAAGCTCCTCGGTGGAGCTTGCTGGCTACTAATCGCCATGGCGCGGCCACATACGGGAGGAAGGATTCCCTCCCCTCCCCTATTTAGAACCTGGGGGCTGTTGCCGCCTAGGGGAAAACAAGAAGGGAGGGCCGCCACGACACCATTCTGAGGCTATGAGTGAGGGAGAGAAGGCTTTGAGGGAGGGAGAAGCCAAGGAGGACTGCGCATGTGCCACTTGAGGGAGAGGGGAGGACTGCCGTGGTGCTGCTCAAGGAGGAGACACCATCACAATCCGTCGCCCTCTCCAGTCGCAATCAATGCCCTAGCCGTCAGAACACCGCCAATCGGCATTGGTTTTCTTTCCCCCCTTGTCACGTGGTTCTGAAGTTATAGAAGCTTCTTGGGGGGAAGCTTCTAAGGGGGCTTTATAAGCCCCCTTTCCCCCCCAAAAGAACTCAAACCTTAAAGGTCTTATTCCCTCCCCCCCCCTCGGTGTTTAAATCCTCCTTAAACCTCCTTTCTATAACCTTTTGGACTACCCCTTTTTCTTCCTCCCCTTGGAAACTTCCCTTTAGGCCTCTATAAGTTCCCCCCCCCCCCCCCCCGAATTCTCCTTGGAGGGGCCTTTAAGAAGTCTTAGGCCCTTTTCCCTCCAAATTTTTTTCCCTAAAAGGCCCTTATTTTTTCCCCCTCGTATCTCAAATCCCCCCCTAAGGGCCCCCTTAGCCTTTTTCCTTCCCCATGCTAAATACCCCTTGGAGCTTTGTTTTTTTCCCCCACTCGTAAAAGAAAAAGAGAGTGTTCAGGGTCTTTTGACACCTCCCTTTCCCACTCAAAAGCTCTCATAAGGGATTCTGCACCTTTTTATTCCCCGTTCGTGCGAGTCTTTACAAAGGCCATTAAGCCTTCCCTATGGCTTTAATGGGTCTTAGTCGTGAAAGATTCTGAAACACCTCCTTTCAAATTCCCTACTCCAAGGAGGAAGCCTTCTAAAACTGCTTCCAAAGGACGGTGTAAGTTATTGCAAAAGGGAGCCACAGTGGGATTTCAAAAGGAGTTGTAAAGCTGCTTCCACGATAGAAAGACTACAATTGCGAGGCCTCCTAAGAAAGTCCAAGGCGCAGTCACGGGAGGGTCATCTCTTGGCATCCACGTGGACATCTCACCCCAAGCCCAGGTTTTCCTTCCTAATTTTTATTTGGTATTGTTGTAATTCAATCATGCAAGGTTAATTGTTGGAAATAGGATATATTTTTGTCCTAAATGCTCACGACGGAGGAACTTAGTAATTAATAGTTTCAATAAAACATGCAAAATAAAGAAAGCAAAAACGCATTTCTAGCAAATAGCTTTATGCATTGAAATGAATTAAAAATTAAATTATTGTCCTTTAAAATAGTATACTTCATTTAAGCCTAGAAGTATAAACTGCATATCGCACTATTAATCCATATCCTCTTCGCAATGAATCATCGTGGAAAGTGCAAGGCATGAAATGATTCTTACGATGCATAACTCTAGGAAATCATCATTGTCAACTGCATAAATTATCAAGAAAAAGGTTGCTTGTTTAGCATGAATTTTAGTCGCAAAGTATAGGAAGATTAGTTGGAATTAACCTAACCTATGCCTGACCTCAAATCGATAAGTTAGGGTTGAAAAATCAATTTATGCATAGACAACGAGTCATGTGGAAATGATCACATAATTATTTTCTAAAGTTAAACAAATTGGCATAAACCTAAAACACCTAAACTGTGGAGTACTCATTTAGAATGAGTTAAATTCCAAGAAATTCACTAGAAAATTAATACGTGACCTAATCGTACGTATTGCTAAAAACTGAAACTCCTATACCTTAAATACTTGTCCACATTCACTGAATGTAGGGATAGTGAAATGTAATTGGAAAGTGAACTAGGGTTTGTCTCTAAGAATTTTAGGAGATGGAACTTGGAACTCTAGGACTGACGACGTCAGCCTAACGTAATCAGGAATAGATTGTTTCTTGACTCTGTTCAATGAGTAGAATAAGTCTCATAGTTCGATGCAACACTTGTGCACCAAGTGCAGAGTCATATGATCTTGTGATTGGATCACAAGGGAATGGCCAAATTCTCGCAATGAGGTTGGCAGGTCCTTATGCAAGTTATCTTGCAAGAGGATAAATAATCATCCTAATTTAGTATCTTTCTTGAGTAAAGAAGATTGCTTGGAAGCAATAGACAAACCGATAAACTGAAATAACCTATGAACTTAAGGTTTGACCAAGTCGGGTTAATAGGGTACGCCCTAATCCAGCATATAGGGGATCTTGCCAAGCTGCAAGTCATCCCGGATCGAGTGATGGACACATTCGAAAGGAAGGATTCATTCCTTAGCAAGTTTGCGAACAAAAACAATGTTTGTGCTTATTACAGATTTAAGAGCATTGTTTGGCTTTGTTTTGATCAATGAATTGAAAGATAAATGGAGATCTATATTTCAGGTTGAAGGCCTGAAGGAAGAGGCAGTTTCAGTTACCCCCGACTGCCTGCGTGGCCGTAACCAAGGGGGTTGTTAACCGCGTCGGGAAAGTGGACCGAACCTGCCACGAGAGGTCTCTCCATTGAGCGCTGATGGATGGTCCTGGTTGGCCGAGAACTTTTGAACACGAACAACAAAAGCGTTGACCTAGAGTTATGATTGAACCCGATTTACGCTGTTTTAGGGGAACAACATGGGACTATGCCTTATGGCAAAGAGGTTGAGCTTTGCATCCCTCTCGTTTCCCATTCTCCTTGAACCAAGTGTAGTGTAAATCCGCTTCAGACCTGGCGTTTCTGCATAAAGTAGTTGGCTTGGGTCCAACGCTAGTTGCCGTTAGGAAATGACCAATAATGAAAACCCTAATTTAGGTCGATCCTAAGTGGGAACGGCCAGTATACTTCCGCTACGTGGCAGACGCGAAAAGCCCTAGATTGCAAACCCCGTAACATTCCATGGGAGTGCCGAGCATAGCTTTCTAGACATCCTTTCCGATGGACTGCTAAGATGTGTCATGCATATACAAGTGGACACATTACAGTTGGTATCAGAGCCGACCAACAACGAAATTGTTTTATGAAATCTTAATAAGATGAAGTAAAGCAAATGTTGATGTTCCAAACATTTCCTTACCTTCAATGTTGTCTTGTAGAATTACGAAGCGTGGAACAAGTTCTTAGTATTTCGAATCATGTTTATGACTGCAATGCATTCTCCGCATTATCAACAAAGGGTTGAGATGATGAACATCCTAGAGAAAATCTATAATTCATCACCTTTGTACATGGAACGAAGATGGATGGGTGCTTCATGAATCTACTATATGGCCGCCCACCGGTTTGCTTATCTAGAAACCAACCTAAAGAGGATCAAGTGGTTGGAAGACTTGAAAGTCGTGAAGTTGTTCATTTTTGTGGAAGCTCACGTAAACTCAACTTTACCTATTCGAGGTCGGAGGGTTGAGATGAACTCATATGTATATGAGGAAGTAATCCGTGTAATCCCCGCTGACAGGATCAAAGTGCTAGGGCGCCATGAAAAGAATGGGTTCCAAAGGAAAGGATACCCTGAACTTCCAATGATTTACCGATTCCTGAAGATCCATGACCTGAAACCATACTATTATACAGTTCATGTAGTAAATGTAATACAACATTGTTCTCCCCAAACTAAATGTAACAGTTGGCTTATCATCGCAAGAAATGTTGTATTCCAAAAGGGTTATGACCATATAAATACAAATAAGACTTCTTTTTATCAATGTCTGATTGTGTATTAGAAATTGATAAAAAGTTAAGTGGTTAGATTGCCTGGGTGATAGCGGAATTGAAGATGCAATATAAATCAACAACGTTTATCGTATAATGATGTTAAGAAACCTTTATCCAGGCGCAACCCTAGGTACAGGTTCCTAGTTCGCCTCCTACATCAAGCACTGTTGTAATCCAAGAGAAGAAATGTCTTCTCAAGCAGATCAAGCTCCTCGAGTTTGATGGGAGAGGCAGGTCCATCCAAGCAGATGCTGAAATTTGGATTGAATCCATGGAGGATTACTTCGAAGCAGCCGGTACTGCACCTGCCAATCAGGCTATGCTCGCCAAGCTAAAGCTCACCAGCGAAGCCAAGATTTGGTGGAAGCAATGGTGTAGGGATCAAGGGATCGCGGAGGGATCCGTTACCTGGGAGAAGCTGAAGAAAGCCATGTAGGGAAGATACCTACCACCTGCATATCGCACATAGAAAATGAATGAGTTATACGAGCTAAAATAGCTGGGGCTCACTCTTGACGCATACTACTCTAAATTCATCTCACTTTTAAAGTATGCACCGCAGATGGACATGACATAGTAGGTGTCCAAATTTTGTGCGGGTTTAAATCCACCAATAAACACCCATCTCCAATCTATGCAGGTTTAAATCCACCAGTAAACACCCGTCTTGAATCTATGTCTCCATCATATCTTCAGGACTCACTCATTCAAGCTGGGCCTATAATTCAGGAGGTGCAGTCTAGACCAAGGGGTAACAAAGCTTGGTCTTATAGTGACCCGAACAAAGGAGCATTCAGACCTCAAATGAAGAGAGTTCAAGGTCATAATCAGGGACAAAGAAAGAAAGCAAGGACTAACAATGTCAACAACTTTGTTCCTACTCAAAGCAATGGCCGAAACCTTCGTTGTTTCCACTGTAAGGAACTCGGTCACTTCAAGAGGCAATGTCCCAAGCTTGGTGGAGGACATCGCCAACCACCTTTCCAAGGAATGTGCCTTGGTCAAGGAGCTACTACCCGAGGCAGAGGAAGAACCACCTGCATTGCCAATAGGCAAATGTGAGAAGAAGAAGATTTGACCATGGAAGTAGAAAGTCGAAAGGGCGATAGTCCATGCCGCTCTACATAAGGAAGGCCCAAATTGCCAGTTCTCGGTGATTTAGACACCGTCAGACTATCAAGGTAAAAGTTTCAAGACCTTGATTGATTGTGGCAATACACATTCCTTTATCTCACCATCTTGTGCAAAAAGACTAGGAATAGCCACAGTAGATGCACCTATCTTGCTTGTGGAATTGGCAAATGGTCGTGAGGTTACTTGTACTAGGCAAACTGCTAAGGTGGAATTATTTTTGGGAGGAAAGAAGACTTTGGTTAAATTCAGAGTCATGAATTTAGATATCCATGAGTGTCTATTGGGAATGGATTGGCTTAAGCCTAATGACACCCATATTCATTGTGGAAAGGGTCAAGTTTCCTTTCGAAACTCTGAAAGGAAATTAGTCACAACTCAAGGTGAGATTGGAGTGCCAAGAATCCAATTGGCCAAGGTATCTTGGATCATAAAAGGAGTGAGAAAAGGATTACCTGTCTACTTGATCAAACTCAACAAGTAAGATCAGAAGCAAGAATCTAATGAAGGACCTTCTCGGCTAAAGGAACACGCGGACATATTCCCTGAAGAGTTTACAAAAATCCCGCCTCAAAGAGAAGTGGATCATGAGATTAGGTTAGTACCAAGAGCTACGCAAATTGCAAAGAGACCTTATAGAATGTCCGTACCAGAAGAAATTGAGTTGAAGGAACAACTCAAGCAATTGCTAGAACAAGGCTACATCCGTCCTAGCAGTTCACCATGGGGAGCTCCAATACTATTCTAGAAAAAGAAAGATGGGACACCTCGACTATGTATTGATTACCGAGGATTGAATCAATCAACGGTCAAGAACAAGTACCCTATTCCTACAATAGATGAGCTTCTTGATCGTCTTCAAGGTGCAAAGATCTTCTCCAAGATTGATCTTAGGTCAGGTTACTACCATATAAGGATCAAGGAAGAAGATATCCCCAAGACAGCCTTCAATACAAGATATGGGCACTTTGAGTTCCTAGTATGTCATTCGGGCTTACGAATGCACCTGCCACTTTCAACAGGTTAATGCAGGATATCTTTAGGCCATATCTTGATGACTTTGTGCTCGTCTTCTTCAACGACACTTTAGTCTATTCCAAACAGGAAGAAGATCATGAACCCCAACTTCAGATTGTCCTTAAGACAATGAGGTCACATAAGATGTATGCTAAGATGAAGAAGTGTGCATTCTTCAAATGTCAGATTGAATATCTGGGACTCATAGTATCAGCGGAAGGAATCTTAGTGGACCCAACCAAGGTCAGAGATGTACTAGAATGGCCAATACCAACATCTGTCAAAGAAATATGCAGCTTTCTTGGATTGAAAAGATGGTATAGGGTCTTCATAAAAAACTATGCTTTGATTGTAGCACCTCTGATAGACTTACTGAAGAAGCAAGCTTCCATTTCATGGTCAACTCGCAAACAAAATAGCTTCGACAGATTGAAGCAAAGTTTGTTATCAACACCTATTTTAAGACTTCCAGACCTCAATAAAGAGTTCGAGGTAGTAACCGATGCTAGTATTCTTGCCTTGGGATGTGTACTAATGCAGGAATGTCATCTTGTAGCATACTCTTCAAGGAAATTGAAGAGTCATGAGAAGAATTATGCTACACATGATTTGGAATTGCTAACTGTCATCCATGCTCTAAAACTTTGGAGACACTACCTGTTGGGTCACAAGTTTACGCTAGTAACTGACCATAAGAGTCTCAAATGGATCTTTACCCAGAATGAGCTCAACATGAGGCAATGTCGGTGGATTGAAGTGTTGGAGGAATATGACTTTGAAATCAAGTACGGACCAGGAAAAGAGAATGTAGTTTCCGATGCACTTAGTTGCAAGGCATTCCTAAATTCTCTAATCTTACAGAATCCATCAACAGCTAGATCTCTAGCTACTAAAGTATCTATGCCAAACAATCCAATACTTGAGTTAGCTAGAGAGGAAGCATGCCGTGATCCAGCCTATCAAAAGATGCTAAGGGAAATCTCTACCAAAGATTAGGATCAAAAGCTGCATGCTAAGTATCATGAATTTTCTATCAATAGTGGACTTGTCTACTATAGAACAAGGCTGTGTGTACCAACAAGTTAGTCACTTAAGCAGAAGATATTGTGGGAAGCTCACGATTCCCCTTTCTTAGGACATCTTGACTATGCCAAGACTCTTAATGTAGTTAGGAAGAGCTACCATTGGGAGAGGCTTAAAGGTGACATTCTCAAATATGTCACCGAGTGTTTGTCTTGTCAACATATCAAAGCCGAACATGTCAAGATGCCAAGGAAACTGCAACCGCTTGTTATTTCCCAAGTGAAATGGGAATTCATTAGTATGGATTTTGTTGTAGGCCTACCCCAAGTCCAGGGAGGATACAACTCCATCATGGTTGTGGTTGACATGCTTACTAAGGTTGCACACCTTATTCCAGTAAAGACAAACTATAAAGCCTCAGACATTGCAAGATTGTATATCAAGGAGATATTCAAGATACATGGGTTACCTAGAAGAATCATTAGTGATCGTGATTCTCTCTTCACATCACACTTCTTGAGAGCTATATTTGAAGCCATTGGGACTCAACTTTGCTTTAGCACTGCTTACCATCCCCAAACAGATGGCCAAATAGAGCAAGTAAATCAAGTCATCGAGGATATGCTTAGGGCATACTGCTGTCATGAGCCGAAGAGGTGGATTTAATACTTGCCTTTAGTTGAATTTTCCTACAATGCTTATTACCAACAAAGCATTCAGATGACCCCTTTTCAAGCATTGTATAGTCATGACTGTAGAAGTCCCCTAAACTTCTCGGATCCAACCTTGAGGGTTGAAGCTTCAAGGCAGATGTTGGAAGAGATGGATGACCAAATAAAGTCAATATGACAAGACATCCAAGCGGCCAAGGATAGACAGAAGGCATATGCAGATTTGAAGCGTCAAGATAGAATCTTCAAAGAAGGAGACATGGTCTTCATTCGCGTACGCCCAAAGAAGAGTTCCCTATCCTTAGGATATTGCAAGAAGCTAAGTCCAAGGTATTATGGACCGTACAAGATCCTCAAATTCCTAGAACCTAATGCTTATAGATTGCAACTCCCTGAGAACCTAAAGGTTCACAATGTATTCCATATCAGCCTATTGAAGAGATATGTACCTAATCCTAACCATGTACTTGATGACCAACAAATTGTAATGCCTAGTCAAGGAGTCCTTGAACTAAGGCCTGACAGGATCTTAGATGTTAGGGAGAGACAATTGAGATACATAACCTTGAGAGGATGCCTCGTCCAGTGGAAAGATTATCCCGAAGAGGATGCCACTTGGATAGATGAAGGCACTCTCAACCATCAATATCCCCAGTTTATCTCAAGATGAGGACATTTTGATTCCTCTAAGGGGGAGAGAATGTAATATACCGAACACTTCAAAACAAAGCAACCTCGCTCGTCCAAAAGTTTTCCTCCTTGTGATTATTGTGCACATATAGATCATTCATCTCGTCGTTGTTATAAACGCAGATATGATGAGAACGTTCTCGAGCTTATATTGTTCAACAAACTACAACTAATGATGATCATACTCATCAGGAGCTCAATTTCGTCCATTATGATATCTCTCCAGAAAAGATACTTCATGTTCATGATGGTTCTCTATTCATCGTTGATTCAGGTGCCATTGGAAACATGACATACCAGTCGCAGTGGCTTCACAATTATCATTCTCTTCCTGTCAAGAAGTTTGTTTACCTTGCGGATGATACGACTTGTCAAGTCAAAGGAGTGGGTGATTTATATCTGGGGACTGTTTCATCCACTAGAATATTAAGAGGAGTTCTTCATGTTCCAGATTTGCAAAGAAATCTTCTTTCTGTTACTCGTCTAGTTGATCTTGGTTTGTTTGTTGACTTTGATCATAATTAATGTCGTATAGAGAAAGACGGGCATACTATAGCAGTGGCTCCTCGACATGGTAATCTATTTGAGCTATCATTGAATGATACAGCTGCAAATGTTGTTACTGCCCCTGGAGATGCAGATTGCAAATTATGGCATCAACGATTTTCACACTCTGATTTTGCCGAAATTCTTGATCTTCATCGTCATGGTCTTGTGCAAGGTATGGATCTTAAATCTCATCCACGTATGGGAATATGTGAGTACTGTGCACTTGGAAAACACCATCGTTTGCCTTTCCACACTTCTACTTCATCACATTCCTATGCTCTCTTGGATTTGGTTCATACCAATATTTGCGGTCCTTTTCCTGCCTCAAAGTCTCAATATCGATATTTTATAACTTTCATTGATGATTTCTCATGGTACACACATGTCTATCTTCTTCGACATAAGTCTGAGGCTTTATCTATATTTAAACAATACAAGATAAGTGTGAAGCTTCAAACTGGATTCTCTATAAAGACGCTTCGCAGTGACAACGGCGGTGAATATGTATCCAATCTATTTGATGACTTCTGTAAGGATCAAGGTATTCATCATGAGTTTACAATTCCTTATTCTCCTCAGCAAAATGGTGTTGCTGAGTGCAAAAATCGCATGATTCTTAATGCTATACGTTGCATGCTTATACACTCTGGTTTGTCTCGAAAGTTTTGGACTGAAGCACTTCTAATAGCTGTTTTTATTCAAAATCATCTTCCAACTACTGCACCTGCTGGTAAAATTCCTATAACAATTTGGACAGGGAAGACACCTTCAGTCTCTCACTTTCACACATTTGACTGCATTGCTTATATTCATGTGTCCAAGGACACTCGACATAAGTTGGATCCTCCAGGTTTGAAGCTTATTTTTCTTGGTTATTCAGATCATTCCAAAGGTTACAAATTTTATGATCCTTCTTCTCAAAAGGTTATCATTAGTCGTGATGCTATATTTGATGAGAAGACTATGGGTGGCACATGGTCGTCAGATGTTTCAGATGATACACAATCTTTGCTTAGTGCATTTCCTTACTTGCTTTGTGATTCTACTAATTCTGATGATCATAAACCTCCTTCACCTCCAAAGAAGATTGATGAAAATTTGGAGATCTATGTTGATCTTCCTATTGAGATAGAGCATGGATTCTATTCTATTGAATATGATGTCTTTGATGATGCTATGTCTGTCCAAGAGGATCCAATATCGTATATGGAAGCTATCAATTCGTCTCAAAGGGATCAATGGCAAGAAGCTATGCAAGCTGAGTACGATTCTTTAATCTCCAAAGGTACATAGATTCTTACTGAACTCCCCCCAAATCGTGCTCCTATCAAATGTAAATGGGTTTATAAAACCAAGACCAAAGCTGATGGCTCGTTGGATAAGTTCAAAGCACGACTTGTTGCAAAAGGTTACTCATAGATTGCAGGAGTAGATTATCAAGAAACATTTTCTCCCGTTGTGCGCTCCACAACTGTTCGTATGATTTTGGCTTTTGCAACACTATTTGATTTAGAAATTCACCAAATGGATGTTAAAATGGCTTTTCTCAATGGAGATCTTGAAGAAGAAATCTATATGGAGCAACCTGAAGGTTTTATGATTGCAGGAAAGGAGCATCTTGTATGTCAGCTTCATCGTGCATTATATGGATTGAAGCAAGCCTCTCGTGCTTGGTATATTAAGATTGATCAGTTCCTCACATCTAAAGGTTTTGTTGCATGTTTTGCTGACCCAAATCTTTACATCAGAAGGGAGGACAAATATTTTATTATTCTTGCTCTATATGTTGATGATACTATTCTTGTGTCAAATAATATTGTTTTCTTGGATGCTATGAAGAAGCTTTTATCGACTGCATTTGAAATGGTGGATCTTGGTGAGATACATTCTTGTTTGGGTATTCAAGTTCAATGACACCGACAACAAGGCATTCTTCTTCTTCGCCAGACAAAGTTTATTAATGATATTGTTAAGAAGTTTGGGTTAACAAATGCGCACTCTGCTAACACTCCCATTCTTTCAGGCTCTACCAAGGGTACATCTATAACACGCAATGAAGAATCAGTCATTCATCAACCTTTTGCTAATCTTGTTGGTTGTCTTCAATTTATTGGTTTAAACATAAGACCAGATATTTTATTTGCAGCTAACTTTTTGGGACAGTATCTTTCTTCCCCTTCCACTATTCATTGGAGTGCTGCAAAACGTATTCTTAAGTACCTCAAGGGTACTAAGGAATTTGGTCTTATTTATCGTCGTCGAGAGGATTCTTCTTTATCTTCTTCAACTTCTCTTGACCTTATTGGATATAGAGATGCTGATTGGGCAAGTTCACACTTATCCATGCGATCTACAAGTGGGAATTGTTTCTTTGTAAATGGATGTTTGGTTTCTTGGTCTAGCAAGAAACAACGATGTGTTGCGGTTTCTACAACTGAAGCCGAATATGTTGCTGCATCATTAGCAGCTCGCGAGCTAGTTTGGCTTTGACAACTACTTGCAGATTTGGGACATCCTTCATCATCTAGTACACCTCTTCGATGCGATAACCAAAGTGCTATTAGTCTTACCAAAGACTATATACAACATAGTAAATCAAAGCATATTGCTATTCATTATCATTATGTTTGACATGAAGTCAAGAAAGGTTCCATTATGGTGGAGCATTGTCCCAGTGATCAAATGGTTGCAGACATCTTCACAAAAGCTCTTAGTGAAGCTCGCTTTAGCTCATTAAGACATGAACTTGGTATTGCTCCAAGTTCTTGTCTCACTGATTGAGGCATGTATCATTGTATTCAAGAATACTTTATAGTAAATCATTTTTGTATCGTAGGTATGTGTAGGGGCTCGGGTTTTTCCCTTGTTCTCCCCAAGGGTTTTTTCACTCGCAGCCAGAGACCTTTGTTTGAGTGGAGATGTTACAACTATATATATCATCTCTCACTTGACTTGGGTCTCACCTATATATACTAACTCTACATCAATATGAATCATTCTTTGGGAGCATGTCTTGTGTATCTCTCTCGTACTCTCTCTCTCTCAACAGACCATTCAAGGTCACAGAAACTAAATCATCATCTTCCACTGGCGACCCAATGGAAGCAAGTGCATCTACAATCTTCTTCACCTTCATGTGGTAGTCATTGATACTCATATTTTCTCTTTGCACATTATGCAACTCTTGCTTGAGCTGCATTTTCCTGGCTTGCGTATTTATGCTATACATTTTTGACAAAGTATCCCATGCCTCCTTTGGCGTACTTCAATCCTGAATATGCATAATCATAGAGTCTGAAATACTGATAGACAGCCAATACATAACTTTCCTAGCTCTCTCATGCCATGCTTTGAATGCCTGCATTTGCTGTTGATTGGGAACATCAGGAAGAACTGGTTCTTCTTCATTTCCTGCAACAAATTTCCAATATCCTTTTCCCATAAGGAAATTCGTCATTCTAAACTTCCATGCTTGGAAGTTGTTCTTGTCAAGCTTTTCAATGACAATCTGTGAAAGAGAATCAGACGCCATTACAGAAAACTGCAAAAAATTCTGTCACTGCAAAAAACACAGCTTCACCCTCACAAGGGCAAATCTGCAAAACTGGCGAGAGTGGTATTTGACCACACAGTCACTTCCTAGTGACGATTTTACATCAACAAGCAACAAGGATGATTTTGTAACTCCCAATGTCTCTGTGCACAGGCATACGATGCAATTTCTACAGTAACTTTTCACCGACCTGTAGAACAATGGTCGCACAGCATAAAACTGGGCCTTTTCTTGAGTGTATGCAAAAAACTTCCACCTCCAAAACACGCCCCGAAATGGCCTCAAATAAAAAAAACAGGGTCGCCGTGAAGGGCGTCTCAACCTGAGACAATGCACTCTTGCAATTTCCGGCTGTGCTACATGCAGAGATGTGCTCCCAAAACACAAAATAAAAACAACACTGCTCCTCTTACCAGAACACCGCGAGCTTGGCTTGCTTTCTTGAGTTCCTTACCACGAACAAGGCTCTGATACCATGCCAACATTGTGGGAGAGAAGGAAGGATTCTCACTTGTAGCTTTCTTGCTTGCACAATGGGGGAATACACACACAGGTGGAGGCTAAAAACAGTTTTCCTCTTCTTAGTTGTGTAAGCCAAAAGAACTCTCATACATAGAAATAGAAGAACCCTATATATGGGTCTCAAACCAAACTCAACTAACTAAGGTGGCATACTAACTGAGCCACGAACTAGAGTAGATAAGGATAGCTGTAATCTAGCTATTATTCATGGGCGGTGTACGAACCGCACCTGCACAACTAACACGTCGGTGACATAAATTCACAACAGTCACCCTGGCATATCACGAGTGGAGCTCGATATTTCAACACCAAGTACAACTAGAGTTAGGCAAAATCTAGCTCCATTTTGTAGACCACTGCTATCGAATACTTGAAGGTCTATTGGAAAAATAAACCAAAACTAAGCTCTTTACAATCTACAACCAAACCTCAGCAAAAAATGTAGATCCCATTACAAGGTAGCTTGTCAAAGCATATTGTTGACACTAAGATTAAATGCATTCTTGTTGTTGCGGATCCTACGAACGAGAACCTTATCTATGGGCTTAATTGCGATACGTTGGGCATGAATGGCTAAGAGTTGATAATCACCTATTAGATCAATCAAGTAACTTTTAGCTACTTCTCGGAGAGCAAGCAAAACTTGGCTTGACCATCGCCCCACATTCCTTACTTGGTTCCTTGAAAAGAACTTTTTATAATGCCCTAACTGCAAATCTTGCAGTATTTATTGCACCAACCTAGAGAATGGTGACTTAGGTATAATCAAGTTGGCACTCTTCTGGAATTTCCTTATCTCACATAGCACAGATGTGCCTGGTCGCCATCTTTGCTTCTTATGTATTAGAGGACCTTTATTACCAGCTGGACCAATAATGAAAGGTGGAGCAACAGGAGCATGTGGACCACCATTTTTGGACAATGGTGAACCATCATTATTGACCACACAAGGGGTACCATTCACCACTATAAGGATATATGGCCATTTCCAATGCAAATTGGAGGCCATCCCTATTTGCTCATCTAAATGTGTAAAATGCTTTTCTAAATGAAGGCAAAGTGTACTTGAATCCTGATGACCAGGAAATCAGTGCAAATAAAGGCACAAAAATGTGCTCACATGGAAACAACTTTTTGTAAATTGATACTTTGCAAATGTACCCCTTTGTCAAAAATCAAATATGAAGTAATGTAAAATGTGTAGTCCAAAAGAGACACACTATAAAATATTGCTAGGAAAAGGAAAGGTCAAACCCTTTTGTCTCATTCCAAAAAAATTGAAAGGTCCTTAGACCTTAGCCAATGTATGCAAATTTGAATTTTTATAATTCAAGAAAGGAAAAGGAGGTGGTTGTAGTCGTGGGATTTGGGGAGGTGGGAGGTTGAGGTGGTTACACCCTCTCTCTTCCTTTATCTTCTTCTCTCACGGTTCATTTCTTCCTCTCTCATTTTGGCACAACACTTGCCTTCTTGTTTTTGCTTCCCTCTCTTGTGCTTTCATTGCAAGATCTCATGGAGAGTGAGGAAGAGGAAGAGGGTGAGGATGGAAGACTTTCTCTCAATTTCTT
This sequence comes from Lygodium microphyllum, assembly GCF_053477565.2. NCBI lineage: Eukaryota > Viridiplantae > Streptophyta > Polypodiopsida > Schizaeales > Lygodiaceae > Lygodium > Lygodium microphyllum. Next base: position 77,339,972 of record NC_141141.1, read on the forward strand.
GTGTGCCTTTCTCTTGTGTGTTTGGAGAGCATGGTTCTTGGTAAGAAGAAGGAGAGTTTTCTTGCAGGTTTTGTGGCCAACAAATGTATTTACAGCCTCTACCTAGCCGGTTGGTGGTTCTCATGGTGCCGTGGTAGGGTGCTCTTCAAATCCATAAGAATAATACATAAAATAAATATAAGATCACGTAATGAAAGTGACGATAAAATCATGGCAAGATACAAAGGATGATAATAACATAGTGCATAGAAAATGCCTACATAAATCACATGACCAAAAAAGAAGAGCATACGCGATGCACAGATCCAAGGGCGAGCTATAGATCCTTGCCATCCGAAAGCTCTTCCTGCCACAAAGGAGTATCAAATGGACTTTGCAAAAAAAGAAACAACTACACATCAATACATTATACAATAATGCATTTCAATTAAAATTAGTAACTACAGACAAGAACGATGTGCGACTTTACAAGGCCGTCGCATCCATACAATCAGTCGATCAATGTAGTGAGATTGTATCTCTCTGCATACCAAGTCACTAGGCCAGTGGGATCGTGGTTTGTAATTGAGTGATGCAAAGAAAACAAAATATGACTATTAGAAAGACGATTGCAGAACGAAATAAAAACTTATAAAGTCCTCTAGATAAGTCATGTGACCGCCACTCCTAAGATGATGGACCACTCCTCTTTCTAGTCATGCCCTCACCGCCTTGCGCTACTGTCTCCAATGTCTTGGAGAATCTATAGCCTCCTCCTTAAGTCGGCACCACTCATCTCCATCTAGCCACTCAGGCTTTGAGACCCCACTATGAAGTGCCTTGAATGCATCCGATCGTCTATGTGACATGTACGCATGCATGTACTCCATCATCCAGCTTGTAGAAAATCTATTTGCTACGGCAGGTACCAGAAACTCCTCATGCAAGGATGCTACTATGTAGTCCTTTCTCCCCTCCGGTATGTTCTTCCAATGATCCAAGACATTGTGCTGAAAAACTTATTGGCACAACTCTCTCATACAAGCCATCACCCTCCTTCCCTCATCATTCATGATGATGGCTCCTCTCATATCATCTACAAGGTATCCATATCCCTCTCGAGTATGCCTAAGATGTGGCCTCTCCCACCTGTGACCATGCTCTTGGGCATATCGAGAAGACCCTGGGATACATCTAATGTATCTATGCATGTAGTATCTCTTGGAGTAGCACCCATAGGGGTGCCACACCTGTGGACGACTGAGGAAAAGGTGGAGTGATTAGAGTAGATATCCCCACAGGTGTGACAAATCCCATAGGTGATGCAACTCCAACAAAATGACCAGACAAAGATACTGCCTCGGTACCTCCACAACAACCACCTGAGCTACGCTCTCTCAAACCTGCACCAGAGCCAGAATTAGCACCCGTATCGCGAGCCGACCGCGGGCTCATTGTATTCATGTCTCCGCAGTAGCATTCCTTAGAACCACTCCCTCTGTCCGGCCCAAGTCTATAGCATTAACCTTGTCTGTTGGAAATAGAAGCATCAGAGCGTACCAAAATAGATCTAACACAATGGCCTCATGGTGTTTGAGACAACTCCTCATCTCTCATCTGAATTGAGCCATTTGATCTGGAGACATAGGTGTGAAGATCTTCTGTAGCTCCTCATCGCTTATCCCTTAACTCATTGTGCTGATCAAAATATCCACAAAGGTCACCTGTATAGACAAAAATTGATAATAGCATAATCAATATAAATCAAGCAAATCACGGCAATATAAATCTTTAAAAAATTATCTTACTTAAAATGCATATCTTATGTACCCTTATAAGCGATTTGTCAACGAATTGAGTAGGTGGATGCTCCAAGAGTATGAAGTACCTTATGGTCCCATGTCAATCTCTTAACACAATTCCATATACACTAGAAGGTCAATAGACAGGTCACCAGAAAAGGATGAGTCCATCTCATTCTCAAAGAATTCTTGGACTCTTATATTTCCATCATTGTTACCCGATTCTGGCTCCTCTAAATGCTCCAAGCTTTCGACGGCCTCCACCCCTTGCAATACTGACCCCTCTATTTGCATATTTTCCTCATCTACACTAGGAATATTGCTTTGATCATATACTCACGTACTTCAGGGAGCTAGAAGTATAACAAACCACCATCGAGGTTGTCAGGGGTTTGGATAGAAAATTACATGTTCAAAATCACGTACAAGAGAGATTTAACTTTTGTGACATATACCATGTCGTAATAAAATTTAAAAAAATATGAGTTCATGCACATGTTCACAATGTGCTCGCAATACAAACGTGTCATGAAAATCTACTCATCTTTTTTCGAAGTCTATTTCAAGAAATCCAGATGGACCTTGTCGAGATTTTGTCTAGCTCCTTCAAGTACCACTTTGAATCATTGCACATTGAATAGGATCATGGAGAAGCTACGGTAATCCACCGTGATAATACTTTGCAAGTTTCCAAAATACTCCATCTCATCTATAACAATGTTTGGATCTGTTGCTTGTCGTCAACTCTCTTGCTCGAACTTTGCCATGATACCACAATTTGTTGTGGAGCGCATTTTGTCCATACGCTCCACGCAGGAATGCTGTCTGCATGACCACGCCACACTATATATTGAAATAGTCAATTAGTTATTGCATATAAAATATAGATATGACAAACTCTAAATACGTTGTCACATTTGGACTACATCCCCTCGATAATTCCCACTCCTCAGTTGAGACCTCTGCCTTTTTGCGAGACGCTACAATCAAAGCTCCATGCAATCATCGCATCGACATAAATTGTGGCAACTCCTTCATGCCCTCGGGATATCAAATTGGTTGATGGTGTATACTACATCAAATTTCAGATCACGCTTCTTCCCAATCTTTCCTCACTTACTTGTACCCTAGCGAGTCACGTCTCCATGGAGACATGGTGCAACATAAAAAGGCGATTCACTTTCTCCTCCATTGCAGCATCCATTCTTTTTTCTATCACATTTCCAACCACCACATCTCTGATCAGTCTATCATCATATTTCAACGACCATAGCGTATTGTTATCTGAATCCATCATTGATAGGCACTGTGAAATATGCAGTAATGCCTCAAACATCAACCAACCTTCAGCCATGCTACCTTCTGGCCGAGGTGGTTGTCACACAGAGATTCTCAAGGTTTTCATGAAGCGCTCTAAGAAGAAGATCCATTGCATATAGACAGGTCTAACAATCTCCACTTCATCTACAAGATGCACAAGAAGGTGGATTTCTATCGTGAGCATGCTCGTGGGCAGGTATTTCTCAAAGAGACAGACCATCTCCACTGCTCCCCACCTTGCAGATTCAATAGAGGATATCTTGATCTCCTTCTTTGAGATCCATTGCACTAAAGTGCACAACCTGTAAATCGCCCTGCATATTTCTGGAGTAAGGTATCCTGCAATCCTGATCGGTGGTACAAACTACCACAAATGAACAAGCATTATGAACAACGACTACACTTCAAAGAGCAAAATATGTAGGTCACTTATAATCCATTCGTTGTACAAACCTGAAATATCTTATGCTAGTCATGGGATTTTAGCCCTGATAATTGGTCATCTTTGGAAAATGCGAACCTAAGAGAACATATCATACATGTCGGAGTGCCAATAGACTTGATAATTTACTTCAGAATGCACTCTTCTTTAGTAGACAAAACCCAAGGAGCATGAGGTAGATGCATGTGACCATCAACACTCGACTAGCGTCTCCATCTTGCCTACCTCCATCAAATCCATTCGTGCCCTTGTAGTGTCTCTCTTTCGTGTGATGTGGTCCAAAAGTAAGCTATCCACATTCTTGAAAATATGCATGGAATCCAACAAGTAGTTGATCTATAAGTGGGTCCAATATGGCAACTCGTAGAAAATTGAGAATTGTTGTATTTTGTTTGGATGTGACTCTATGTGGACCATTTTCAGCTCATACTAGCTTTGGGTGTTTATACTTGCCAGAGGTTGTCCAAGAAAACCTTCCCTTAGTTCATGACTCTCCGGCAAGAAAGTGGCATGTCCTTGATATACTATCTTCTTCATGGTTCGTGACCTTTGGGAGTCTAACTGTGGCCCACACAATGGGCATGCAAGAAAACCTGAGGTAACCAAACCTGTCCCAATACCTCTATCTAGCGAATACAAACTTGAACGAGCTATGATAGATATTACTAACGAGAATGAAAGCCTAATTACTTGAGCACTCCCTGAATCCTAGAAATCCATGCATGGTCCACATGAGAAGGGCTCGAATATTGGCAGACCGTCGACCATCGCACTTGCTCATATCTTCCACCATGACCCCCTCCTCCCACAAAATCTTAAGCTCATTGACTAATGGACAAAGATACACATCCATATTTTTGACTTTATAGCGGCCGGGAACGAGTAAGCTAAGAATGAGGTGTCCTTTCTTCCTAGAAATCCATGGAGGGATGCTGTAGTTTACAAGGACTACAAGCCATACACTATAAGATGTTGAGCGCAAACCAAATGTATTCACGCCATCCATAGCAAGATGGAGCTGAAGATTTCTTGGCTCTCGAAAAAATCGTAGAAAGGTAGAGTCAATGTGGATCCATGTGTGTGAATTCACTGATACTCGTTGAACTCCATCTGTGGATCTATTCTGCACATGCCATGTTGTCAAGCTTGCATCATACAGGATGTACGAAACATGTAATTTATGCAGGGGATAAGTGAAAAGTGTCTAAGAACTTTTTGAGGGATGGTTTACCCTTGCAAGTCTTGTCGATACCTATAAGCACCACACTTTGGACATATCTTCATAGTCTCATATTCTCCTCCAAATAGTATGCAATCATTGATACATTCATGGATGCTATTGTAGTCCATGCCAAGCTTTCGTAAAACATGTCGCACATCATTACGAGACTTAGCCATGATATTTGTAAGTGGTAATATATGATACTTTAGTAATGTGAAAAAAAATCATAAAACACCTTGAAAAAGCATAATTGTTTTTTATGATAGTGTCAAAAAGAAATTAACAAAGCGTATATACAAGGTACCTGAACAACTTGGTCACACTCGCATTGCTCTACCCGTATTTTTCTTGCACACTTAGGAGTGCAAGCAACGTTTTCAGGTGAGATACTCAACACCCATCATATAATGGTATGGATGTTTTCTCTCTAAGCGGATCAGATATCTTGACATCCATGTGCATCAATGTATTGATCATTGCCTCCATCTCAAGCTCCAAGATTGTAGAGAAGTTTGGAAGGCTGCGTGTCCCCTCTGGTATGGACGGTATGGATTGGGTAGTACCTTCCAAGTGGTGGATTATCTTAGGCACTCCATCCATCGCATGCCTATGAACTCTTCTAATTGGCCACAAAGAGTGCACTCCTCCATGGGATGAGACGTCACCTCCCTGTAATAAATTTGATACCTACATCCAATGTTTTTGTATATGATATTCAATTAGTTTGCAAATACCACACATGATTGGTATACAATTTTCTTACCGTTTGCTCAAAATCTGAGATCGCATGATCAATCATATCTAATTGAAACTCGCCAGATCATTGTATGTGTTCTATAGACAATCTAAATTTTTGTCTAATTGGCAGCTTATATTAAGAGCAAGGACATGAGACATGCTGATTAAGATACACCTCGTGATCTTGAAAATCACAACCTTCATTATTTTCCATTTGGCCTATATTTTTCATTATGAAGGCAAAGTGTCACTACAAGATATAGGCCTTATACCGACGTTAAAAGCGATGAAAATATAAATAACAATTTTTTTCACCGTCATTGCAAAAAGCATCGTTATTGGCAACGCCATAAAATAGTAAGTATCAATGTCGGTATCAGCGTCATTATTTACGTCGCTATTTGCGATGTTATCAGCATTGGTATCAGCATCGTTATCAGTGTCGATATCAGCATCGATATCGACACAAATAACGACGCTAATAGCGACACTCTGTGATGCTAATAATGACAGCAATAATGACACGTGCAGTAAATTTGTGACACTAATAGCGGTAGTAACAGGGAAAAAAACATTGTGGCAGGGTAGCAAGCTGCCCTACCATATATAGCAATGTGTGCTTTATTTGGGTCATACAAAATAATTTCTACACTGTGTACAATGCTCGTGTAAACAAAAACAAAGTATACTGAAATCATAATACTGATACATGAAATAAATACATGATCCCATAATGAAAGCAACTGGTACAATCATGACAAGATATCACTACTATATAGATTTTCTACGACTGGTTCAAAGCTGAAGCATATGATCGCACCAAAGTAGATCTAGCAGAGCGCCCTAATGATGTCTGCGACAGCTCCTGGTTTGCCATGTCTCTGAATCTCGCGATCTGATCTGGAGACATTCGTATGAAGATATCCTGCAACTCCTCATCACTCATCCCTCAACTCATTTTGAAAATGTCACCTACACAAATAAAAAATGATGTTAGCATAATCAATTTAAATCATACAAAGCACGGTAATATAAATCTTAAAAAAATGATCTCACTTAAAATGTATATCTCATGTACCCTTATAAGCAATTAGTCAACGAATTGAGTAAGTGGATGCTCCAAGTATGAAGTATCCTATGGTCCCATGTCAATCTCCTGACACAACTTCACATACATTGGAAGGTCGATAGACATGTCACCACAAAAGGATGAGTCCACCTCATTCTCAAAGAATTCTTGGACTCCTATATTTCCATCATTGTTAGTTGATGCTGGGTTCTCTACATCCTCCAAGCTTTCGTTGACCTCCATCCCTTGCAATATCGACCCCTCTATTTGCATATTCTCCTTATCTATACTCGGAACATCACTTTGATCATATAATCTCGCACTTCGGGGAGCTAAAGGTATAACATGCTACCATCAAGGTTGTCAGGGGTTTGGATAGAAGATTACCTGTTCCAACACCACGTACAAGAGAGATTAAACTATTGTGACATGTACCAAGTCGTAATACAATTAAGAAAGAAATGAGTTCATGCACCTATTCACAATGGGCCGCCAACACAAAGATGTCGCACAAATCTATCCATTTATTTTCGGAATCTATTTCGAGAAATCTAGATGAACCTCATCGAACTATTGCTCTAGCTCCTTCAAGTATCACTTTGAACCACTGCACATCGAATAGTATCATGGAGAAGCTATCGTAATCCACCGTAACAATACTTTGCAAGTTCCCAAAATACTCCAGCTCATCTATAATCATGTTTGGATCCATTGCTCATCACCGGCTCTCCTGCTCGAACCTTGCCATGATACCACAGTCCATTATGGAGCGCATTTTGTCAATACGCTCTATGCAAAAATGCCGTCCACACGACCACGTTGCATTATATATTTGTATTGTACATTGAAACACTCAAATTAGTTGTCACATATAAAATATATATACGACAAATCCTAAACACCTCATAATCTTTGGACTATATCCCCTCGAGAATTTCCACTCCTCGATTGAGACATTTGTCCTTTCGCAAGATGTTACGGTCAAACCTCCATGCAACCATCGCGTTGACGTGAACCGCAGCATCTCCTCCATGCCCTTCGGATATCAAATCGATCGATGGTGCATACTACGTTAAAATTCAGATCGCTCTTTTTCTCGATCTTGCCTAGCAATCTAGTACTTGTCGAGCCACGTCTCCATAGAGGCATGGTGCAACATACAAAAACGATTCACCTTCTCCTCCATTGCAGCATCCATTTTTTTTTCTATCCCATTTTCAACCACCACATCTCCGGTTAGTCTATCATCGTCCTTTAGTGCGACCATAACATTTTGTTGTCTGGATCCACCATTGGTAGCCATTGTAAAATATGCACTAGTACCTCAAACACCAACCAACCTTCAGCCATGCTACCTTCTAGCCGAGCTCGCTGTCACACAAAGCCTTTCAAGGTGTTCATGAAGTGCTCCAAGAAGAACATCCATCGCATATGGATAGGTCCAACAATCTCCATTTCATCTACAAGATGCAAAAGAAGGTGGATTTGTATCGTGAGCATGATGGTAGGCAGGTATTTCTCAAAGAGATATACCATCTCCACTGCTCCCCGCCTTGCAGATTCAATAGAGGATGTCTTAATCTCCTTCTATGAGATCCATTGCACCAAGGTCGACAACCTATAAATGGCCCTGCGTTCGACAGTACAAACTGCCACAAATGAGAAAGCATTATGAACAATGGCTACACTCCAAATAGCAAAATGCACACGCCAATTACAATCCATTCGTAGTACAAACCTCACTACAACAAAAAGGTCTCTTAGATGCGGTTTTTGAATATAGAGAAAATCTTACGGGCGCGTATATCCGCCCGTCTATTTGCACGTCTACAGCGTCGCGTCTATTACTGTATGTATAAAGAAATTTACACGCACAAATAGACATGCAACAAACGCACATATACACGCATGAATACAAGCGCATAAAAAATCAAAATTGCTATTTTTCTAATTTATTATGTGCGTCTATCAGCGCGTCTATGTAGCAAATTAGACGGGCATATAGACACGACCGTAGACGCGCTTTTACAAGCACTCATAGACGTCAACGGAAAACAAAAAATCTCATTTTAAAAAAAAGATATTTAATTTCGTTTTTAAATTTGAATTACGTAGCGCGTGTATGAGTGCATATACTCTGCATTTTAGACGCGCTTATAAACACAAATTATCTGCATTTTAGATGCGCTTATAAACATGCATTGTCTCCAATTTTGACGCACGAATAGATGCGCAAAACAGAATTGGAAAAAAAAAACTAGAGAGCACATGCTATCTGGTTTTTTTTTCCCCTCCCATACATCAAATTGTGCATTTGGAAAAAAAGACAATAGATCTAAAAGCATGAGAATTGAAAATAAAAATCCATGTATTCATTATAGATCAAAAGCATTTACATGGAGAGTTTAAGTGTTTGCGACCTGAAGTGTGGCCGCAAGCAGTAGGCTCAAAAATGGATAATACATATACAAGAAAACAAGGCCATAGAGGAGGTATGGTGCTCCTCTAGGAATCTAAAGAAGAAACATCTTCGCTAGCACCACCATGGCTACTAGTGTCACTATCCCCCTCCTCGCTATGCTCCATATCCGGGTTTGCCTACACACACAAAAGAACAAGGTTTCTTATGTAAACGTGGTGGAGAAAAAGTTATAATTAGCTATACTTTTAGTAGGAAAGTAAGAAAAACATACCTCCTCTGGCTATCGAATCCTCATAGCCGGGTTGTATTGGTCCTTAGTGATGAGACCCTCCTCATAGAAGTGAAGCCATGTGGCTGCACGATTATGGCCTCGATGGTAACCTACCTCTCTAGGAGTAGGTATCCTACCAACGATAGTAGTCTGCAAAACAATCATGATATATACAAACAATTATGTGACACAATGTATTAGAACAAATTATATAAATAATTGAAAGAAATATAAATTTTAAAAAACTAAAAATCAAAATATACTTACAAACTCCACCTCCCACGACTCTCTGCCGCCCGATCCGTAATTGGTTTTCATTTGGATCCGTTGCGCCTCTGCGTGCTGGTGACTGTTCACTTTCTCTGCTGCTTTCTTCTTAGCTTTCTTCCACTCTATGTGGTGGCACATAGGTGGTTGGCTATAGGCTCCATGCCCCTCCTCCTACCTCCGTAGCGAGTCGCTAGCGCGTGTCATCAGGTGGGATCTCTTGTTGTGAAGCAAATCCCTCACTTTTGTGCGTCCCCAATCATTCGAGAATTGCTAACCCTCAGGATTTGGATACCTCCTATGAATTGCCCTCAACACCTCCTGCCACAAGCCACTTTTCTGATTTTTGAAGTAGACGAAACAATCTTTATACGTCACATGCACGACGCTCCTCATGTACACCATTACATCCCTTCCTTCATCATCATGGAAGATGCCACCAGTATCTGTAACTCTATAGTATTGGCGTACTGGCTCCTCTACACGATCTATTGGTGAGGGTGATCTCTCGCCACCTCCTAGGCAACCCCCACACAAGCCTCATCCTCCCCCTCGACTCTCCCTCCTCCCTCTTTGTCGACTACCCTCTGCCTCGCTGGATGCACGTGCGTTGGCGGCTGACGCTTGTGCTTCAGCCGATGTTTGTACAGGTGCTCCATGTAGAGTACCTGCACGTGAAGTCTGGGAAGTAGTCCCAAGAAAATACATCAAAGGCGTTCTAGAAATGACGTTGAACACTCGTCTACTGTGGGAGAGCGGCCAAGGTGTCTAGTCATCTCTCCCATGAAGTCTTCCCTACTAGAAAAACCTCCAAAAATTCATTGATCCCCCTGCCCAACAAGGCCAATGTATCATTCATGCGATCCAAATCCGGGTCATTGCTAGATGAACCAGGATGCGACATCTACAAAAAAAACACAAGAAAAAGACAAATTTGTTTGCATATAAAAAATCATATATTACCTTCATCCACACCTAAACATTTTCAAAGCGCCATAATCCTTGATCCAATCCAACATTAATTATGAAAAATCATTCAGTGAGCCTAGAATCATTATGTAAGATAAGGCTTTTGATGCTCACACATAGAAAAAATACATGGATTCTCATGGCACTTAAAAGTGCTAATAATCTAGCTTTCTTTAGACATTGAGTATAAAACTTAAGTGCTAATGCTTCTCATAAACAAGAAAATTGATAAACACAAACATGGGATTGGTCACATTCATCATTGCAAAAATATATTGTTTAGGCAATGAAAATTGTGTTTTATCAGAGCTGGCACTGGCACGTGTATAACCGCGTCTAAATTTCAGGATAGGCGCGATCTCAGACGCGCTCCTAAAGTCAACCCTCTATCCAGAGCGCATCTATATCCGCATCTAAGATGCAGTATAGACGCGCTATCAGATGCGGTTTCTAGGTCAATGCTTCTGTTGCACGCGTGTATCATCGCGTGTAGGTTGGAGAGTACATGCGCCTAGAGACGCGACCTCAAACGCAATGAGAGAAAACATTTATGCGCGTCTATCCCCGTCTACACTAAAATATAGACGCACTGGTAGACGCACTCAGTCGGCTGATTTCATTCCGACCGAATGCCATTCATGATTTACAAAATGCAATACTTAATGGAATCAGAAATCCTAATACACAGAGAGAGAGAGAGAGAGAGAGAGAGAGAGAGAGAGAGAGAGAGAGAGAGAGAGAGAGAGAGAAAGAGGACTCACCTTGGGTGTTTCGTGTGGCGAGTGGTGGCACTTATTCCTTCTCCTTCTTCCTCTCCTTGGTAAGTTACCCTCCCTTGATGCTTGCTTGCTTGCTTGCTACTTCTTCTTCCTCTTGTTCTCCTCTCTCTTGTTCTCTCTTTCTTCCTCTCCTTGGCTTTCCTTTTTCCCTTCTTGTGTGTTTGAAATGAAATAAGAGGTGAGTCATGAGGAGTGAAGCATGAAGAGACTAGGTGAGGCATGAAGAGATTGCATGTCGGCTAAACTCGAGCTTCAGAACCACAAAAAATGCAGGAAAGGACTGGCGCAGTTTGAAAAGAAATGATTTAAGTATGTTTTGAATTTTGACGCGTGCATCTATTTTGGCGTGTATATGCACGTCTAAGTTTACGTAAATGTGCGTATAGACGCGAACGTAGACGCGTAAATAGACACTGATCTAGACGTGTATGTAAACGCAGATATAGACGCGTATTTAGGTTTTATCATAATTTTTTGTTTTTAAGATAATTTTTGATAGTGAATTCTTATTATCAGTTTTAATGTATTTATGATGAGTTTTGTGTATTTAAAATTGAGATCTTAGAATAATTAATACGTCAACTTGAAGTTTTTAATGAATGATAAATATTTTGATGTTGTCATGAATTAGGTTTAATCATGTCGTCGTCATCACCTAGTGCGATGCATGCTAATGAGTCAACGAGCACATCCTCAAGTGCGGATGAAACATTACGTCTTCATAATTGAGATGCATGGCTACGACGAAAAATTAAATGCATGTGTGATCATTATTGAGGGCGTATTTTTCGAGCATGCAAAATTGCAATGTCACACCTCAACTTGTATGGAGAATGGGACCGATAAAAATCACCGATATTCATTGTTTTTTTTAAACACTAAGCTTGTTGGTCTATGTTACTCAATATATATTAACGTACATGAAACTCCCTTTTGTGGTTGAGTAGGATGCGGTGCCACATCCTCATCTGCTCCCTCCTGGGCGTCGAGAGGCTGAAAAATGTCGACGCAAGGAGGCAAAGTCTTCAAAAAGAGTGGAGACTGAGGACCATGATAGTAGCCCTCATGAAATGCCCCATCAAGTTGTAGAGGATGAGTTTTGGACAACATGATACACCATCTATTTTCGCAAGTGGTTCAGGGAGAAGGTCACTTTACAAAGCCAGATGATCCACTATACGTAGCGTCACCTACTGCGTTGTATGAAGGTTGTATGTACTCCATTCTTCATGCATCCCTCGAGATACTTAACTTGAAAACAATTTATGGATGGAGTAATGTCAGTTTGGATGTGTTATTGAAGTAGGTATCAATTTAGTTTGGCTTATGAATCATAATATTAATTGTTCTATTTTGAAATCAGACATAAATACATGTTGGTGGTTTTTTAACTCACTTTTAAAAATATATGTAGGTTATTATCACAAATGCTTCCAAAAGGAAACAAATTGCCAACTAAGAGAGAGCAAGCAAGACATTACTTGACATCTCTGGGAGGCCTCGATTATGTCAAGATCCATGCATGTGTCAATGATTGTCTTATTTCGTAGGATTCATGATTTCACACGAGAGTGTCCTGTTTGTGGCGAATCAAGATACGAAGTGGAGATGAAGTCAATGGATCTACCTCGTAAGGTTTTTGCGGCATTTTCCAATTGTTCCGCGTATAAAACTTATGTTCAAGTGTAAGTCTATTGGAAAGCTCATGTCATGGCATGTTAGTCATCGTTCAAGTGATGGAAAATGGAGGATCCCTGTAGACACACCGGCATGGCAACATATAGATAATTTGTGGCCCATTTTCAAAGAAGAGCCAAGAAATTTGAGATTTGGTTTAGGTATGGATGGAATCAATCCATTTGGCATCAAAAGCACACCATACAGTGTATGGCCAGTGGTATTGGTGAACTATAATATTCCTCCATCCATGGCAATTAAAAAGGGACATGTAATGTTGTCCCTTCTGATTCGTGGAAAGCACAAGGTAAAAAACGTGGAAATTTACTTAGAGCCTTTGATTGAAGATTTAGAAATGTTATGGGAAAGTATTGAGGTGCAAGATACGAGCGCATCTGCATTCTCTAGAGATTTCACATTGAAGGCCATGTTGTTGTGGACCATGCATGACTTTCCAGGATACGGAGAGTGTTTAGGTACATGTATAGAACTCTATATTTAAAATTCAAGACTTGAATCAATTGCATTTTATTAACTCACTTGTTTGTTCAGGTTTAACCACATCAGGATATCATGCATGTCCTATTCGTGGTCCCTCTCTAGTTTCCTATTCGTGGTCCCTCTCTAGTTTCCTCTAGGCCGGCACGTTTAAAGAAGGTTATCTACAACAATCATCATCGATTTCTTCCTATTGACCATCCCAAATATGTTCTCCCTACTAATGGAATGACTCCGCAATCTCTAACCATTCGAGATTGGAAGGAGAGATGGATTAATGCTGACAGTCGCCCTCCACTCGCCATGAGTCGATAAGAAGTACATTTTTCTCGATTGACTTTAAAGTATTTAGCATGATGAATTGTTCACATTTGATATTGTTTGTTTGTTAGGTTCTCTATATTTTTTCGTCTTTCGTATTGGACTGCACTCAAGATCAATCACCTGTTGGACCCCATGCACATATTAAAAAATGTTGTATCTACATTATGGGATCACTTCATAGGGGCTCGTGATTCAATCAAATTAAGGGAGGATTTACGTAACATTGGTCTCGCAAGAGACGAGCCTGGCCATGCATTGGATCCAAAGGAAAGATTGAGCTACCCCATGCACCTTGGATGTTGTCAAAGAACGAGGAAAAAATAGTGAATGAACAAATATGTAGCTTTTGAACACCCACAGGATATATGAGATGTCTCAAGGGAGCCTTCATAAAGAAAAAGAAAAGAGGTGTGGAGCAACTATCTGGTTTGAAGTCCCACGATTGGCACAAAATGATTCAAGTAAGGGTATCTCTAACCATGAATATAGTAATTAGTGGAGTAACTATGTATAAACTTTGGGGTATGATGACTTTTTCCTCAACTAATCATTTGATCTATGAATATTGTTTACATTCAGTTCATACTTCCTACTAGCATATCGCATTGTGTATCCAAAAGTGTACGTGATATCATTTACAAGATGGGAGAGCTTGTGAGGTGTGTATACATTATATTTTTTTCATTATATATCTTTGAATTTCTACACAAATATAAACAATTCTGACATATACATCCTGACATCTACGTGAGCTCGAAGGAAATTGATCCAAACACATTGCAAGATGCTCGAGTATTATCTGTTGAGGTGGTTTGTTTGGTGGAGGAAATTTTTCCTCAATCCATTTTGAATACTCAGTTACATTTACTCGTACATTTGATTTATGAGATCGCACTTTGTGGGGCAGTTCATGCAAGGTGACCGATGTTTTTTATTGAGCACTTCATGAAAACCTTGAAAGATTTTATGAGGCAAAAAGCACGGCTGGAGGGAAGCATGGCTGAGGGTTGGTTAATGCAATCATCCCTTGCTTATATCTCTGAATATCTTACTGAAGTGGATCCCTCTCAACCACGATTATGAAAAAATGATGAAGACTTGAGGATGAACTGTATAATACCTCAAAGAAAAAGAATGAGTAAAGTGCTAACAAAAGAAGAACTTCGTAAGTTAAATAGTTTTTGTGTGCTGAATAGTGATATAATGAGCAAATGGGTGACACTATATAATGAAGCAAGGGCAAGAAGAAAAAGCAAAAGAGAAGCATTTCGCACCAAATATGGACGTAATGTCTCATTTTGAGATCATCTAAATGCGCTCCCACGTCATATTGATATAGATTGGTTACATGAGAAAATGGAGAGAATGGAAAAAGAGGAGGAAATTAATATATCTCAAGAAGAGTGGAAATACGCACGAGGTTGCTTATCAAAGGTGAGACATACTATCAATTAATTTGTTTCTATATGTTATATTTTATATAAATAATTGACATGTTTGATCTTTTATCTTTTACTACTAATGCACATTATTCAATGCTATTTGGTGTGAGGGTAAACATCTTCGAACTCAACGTATAGATGAAAAGAGAAATACCCAAGATTGTGGTGTCCTTGCTCACGTCGAGGATGCCAATGGTATCATGGAAGGTTATTGTGGCTTGATCCAAGATATTCTGAAGCTTGACTTCAGATGATTCTTTATATATGTACTGGATGTGAAGTGGTTTAAAGAAGTGGTAACAAATGGTGAGCATTGCACAATGAGACGTCATCCAAGTGGTTTTGTAATCATTGACTCTACAAAATTTCACCAAAACAAGAATGATAAATTAGTACTACCTCAACAATGCGAGCAGGTATATATGCAAAAGCTAATTTTTTAATATGTATACATGTGATACCTATACACAATATAATAAGTATTTATGTTTCTTGCTTTTGTTTTTCAAATACAGGTTGTGTATCATCCAATGGTAAACAATAACCGATGGTGGTATGTCATCCCTATATCTAATCATTCAAAACCAATATATGGTAATATTACCGACATGGAGATAGCAGATGACAATCCAACAATTAATGATGATGTACATGATGACACCATAATGGATGATATGCGTGATATAGTACAAGATGAACCTCACGAGGATGTTCAAGGAAATGCAGAAGAAGACAATAATGTGATTGTCGATGATATTAATGAAGTTATTGAGCAATATAGCAACACATCTGATAGTGGGATAGACTTATTTGTTTCGTTACCTCTTGGTAACATAGACCTAGAAGTAGATAGTTTAGCAAGGGCTGATCTCATTGAAGATGAGATGGATCATTCACTGTAACATACTTAATTTGCTTAATGATTCAATGTGTATTCTTAATTCTATGGTTTTTATCATGCGCACACGTGCATACTCAAGAATCAATAGTCAAGTTTAAAGCTAAATTGAATTTTCCATAATACAAAGGAAGTATTTTTTATCATCTTCAAGTAGAGAAATTACGAGATACATATTGCAATGCTTGTTACTAATTGTATAATAAGGTTTTTGTCGCTTGCCGCTAATTACTTATATCAGGCTTGTCAACTGGAGGAACTGTCATTCATTAGAGAGCAATGCAAAAATAATTATTAACTCTGCTTTTTTAATCCAATGATTCATGAATGTGTATTCTTAATTCTATGGTTTTTATCATGTGCACACGTGTATACTCAAGAATCAATTTTAGGTGGTTAAATAATTATTAACTTTGGTTTTTTTATAATATTAAGTCCAATTTCAGGTGGTTTAATAATTGCGCGTCTGGAGGTGCGTCTATATTAGCGTCTATTTACACGGATATATAGACACAAAATTCGTGTCTATTTACATGCTCTTTTACACGCGCATATAGATGCACTGATAAATGCGCCCGACTTTGCGCGTTTATGCCTTATTTCTGCTGTAGTGCCTGACATATCTTATGCCCGTCATGGGATTTTAGCCTTGATAATTAGTCGTCTTTAGAAAATGCAGACCTAAGAGAATGCATCATACCCATCGGAGTGCGGATAGACTTGACTACTTGCTTCACAATGCACTCTTTTTTAGTGGACAAAACCCGAGTGTGAAGTAGCTGCATGCGACCATCAACACTCGACTACGGCCAAAGCACCTCCATCTTGCCTACCTCCTTCAAATCCATTCGTGCCTCTATAGTGTCTCTCTCTCCTGTGATGTGGTCTCATAGTAAGATTCCCATATTCTTGAAAATATGCCTCGGATCCAACAAGTGGTTAACCTGTAAGTGGGTTCAATACGACAACTCGTAGAAAACTAAGAACCACCACATTCCGTTTGGATGTGACTCTGCATGGACCATTTTCAACTCGTACCAGCTTGCGGCATTCATATGTATTGGAGGTTGTCCAAGAAAACCTTCCTTGAGTTCATGACTCTCTAACAAGAAAGCGGCATATCCTTGATATACCATCTTCTTCAAGGTTCGTGACCTTCGGGAGTCTAACTATGGCCTGCACAATGGACATGGATGATAACCTGAGATAACCAGACCTAATCCAACACCACAACCCAATGAATACAAGCTTGAACGAGATAAAATATAGATATTACAAATGAGAATGGAAGCCTATTTACCTGAGCACTCTCCGAATCCTGGAAAGTCATGCATCATCCACATGAGAATTGCTCAATTATTGGCGGACCGTCGACCATCACGCTTGCTCATATCTTACACACTGACCCCCTCCTCCCACAAAATCTTAAGATCATGAATTAATGGAGGGATATTGTAGTTGACAAGAACTATAGGCCACACACTGTAAGAAGTTGAGTGCAAACCGAATGGGTTCACGCCATCCATTGCAAGACCGAGCTAAAGATTCCTTCGCTCTTGTGGAAAGGTAGAGTCAATGTGACTCCATGCATGTGAATCTGTTGATATTCATTGAACTCCATCTGTGGACCTATTCTACGCATGCCACATTGTCAAGCTCGCCATGCCGGATGTACGAAACATGTGGTTTATGCGGGGGATAAGCAAAAAGTGTCTGAGAACTTTTTGAGGGATGGTTTGCCCTTGTAGGTCATGTTGATACCTGTGAGCACCACATTTTGGACATGTCTCCATAGTCTCGTATTCTCCTCGAAAAAGTATGCAATCGTTGATACATACATGGATGCTGTTGTAGTCCATGCCAAGCTTTTGTAAAACATGTCATGCATCATCACGAGACTTAGACATGGTATTTGCATGTGGTAATATATGATATTTCAATAACCTGAAAAAAATCATAAAACACATTGAAAAAGAATAATTTTTTTAAATAATAGTTTCGAAAAGAAATCAACGAAGTGTATATACAAGGTACTTGAACAACTCGGTCACACTTACATCGCTCCACTCGTATTTTGCTTGCACACTTAAGAGTGCAAGCAGTGTCTTCAGGCGAGATACTTGACACCCATTATATAACGGTATGGATGCTTCCTCTCTAAACAGATCAGAAGTCTTGACATCCATGAGAATCAATGCATCAATCATTGCCTCCATCTTAGGCTCCAAGATTGTAGGTAGGTCAGGAAGGCTGTCTGTCTCCTCTAGCATTGACGGTATAGATTGGGTAGTGCCATGCAAGTGATGGATTGGCTCATGCACTCCATCCATCGCACGCTCACGAACTCTTCTAATTGGCTGCAAAGGGTGCACTCCTTCTTGGGATGAGATGTCACCTCCCTGGATAGAAAATTTGCCAGCCACACCCAATCTTCTTGTATATGCTATTCAATGAGCTTACAAGTACAATCCATGATTGATATTAACTTTTCTTACTATTTGCTTAAAATCCGCAATCGCCTGATCAATGATCTCAAATTGAAACTCGCCAAATCGTCGTACATGTTCTATAGACAATCGAGGTTTTCGTCTAATTGCTAGCTTGCATTGAGAGCAAGGACATGGGACACACTGATTAAGATACACCTTGCGATATCGAACAACAAGACCTTCATCGTTTTCCATTTTGTCTACGTTACAACAAACAATTTGTTTTTTTTATCATTGTTTTTTTGTTTCTTAAATTGCTCTCCTCTCCTTCCATCTCTCTCTCTTTTTCTCTTTCTTTATTATGCTGTATGTATAATTTTCTCTCCCTCTCTCTCGTTCCTTCTTCTTTTTTCTCTTCCTCCTCCTCTCTCATTTTCTTTAACGATCACGACTATGACTATGATGAAGACCACGACCACAACCACAACTACAACTACGACCACGACCACGACCACAACCATGACCACAACCATGACCATGACCACGACCACGACTATGCCTATGACTACAACTATGACAACCACGACCATGACCACGACTACACCTATGGCTACAACTATGACGACCACGACCACGACCACGACTACGACTATAACCACGACCACAACCACGACTACGACCATGACCACGACCACGACCACGACGACTACGACCACAACCATGACCATGACCACGACCATGATGACCACTACCAGGACTACGACCAGGACCACGACCATAACGATGACCACAACCACAACGACCATGATGATGACTACGACTATGACTAATACTACGATCACGACCACGACCATGACCACGACTACTTATATAGAGATGAAGAGAGAGACAAGAGTTAGGGAGAGAGTAAAGTTAGAGAAGAAGAGGAGAGAAGTGAGAGAGGTAGAAATAGCAAGAGAGATAGAAAGAGAAAAGAGATAGGGGGAGAGAGAAGGATTTAGGGAGAGTATAGGAAGATAGAAAGAGGGAAGATTGAGGGAGAGAGAAGGGTTAAGAGAAGAAAGAGGAGAAAGAGAGAGGGTAGGTTGCACTCAGTAAGAATAGAATTGGCGATTCACCTCATCTTCTCTCATCATCAATAGAATTCTTCTTTGCCATTTAAAACTCATCCATCTTCTCTCCACACTATTGCACACTACAATCTCTATGAGGGCATGAGATTGGGATCTCCAGAGATACCAAAGCATGATCTATAGCTTGATGGTTGCATATATACTACTACTACTCATGAAATAAACCTTAAAATAGTTATTATTTTCAAATATATGCTTGTTAGAGCAGAAATTTGTTCCTAAGACTATTCTAAGGAAGAAAGAGGGTTAATGATAAAAGAGTATCCTTCCTTGCAAGTGATTTTATATTATATTATTTAATTAAAATTAATAGTTGAAGATGAGTTTCCTAAGAGATCTTGTGGTGATGTTGTTTTAGTTTTGCGAAGCATATGAATGATGCTGTTTTAGTTTTTTGTATTTGTCTTTTTAAGAAGAGATTCATTTTTATGAAATATCCAAAGTTATTTCTGGACTTACATTATAAAAAATGAATGTTTTTCTAATTGATAGGCTGATTGCCTTCGTTGTATACTTGTGTGGTGGAGGCTAGGAGAAGCCCCATATATGAGAGGTCTCTTTGTAGGAAGAATATTATGCTAGGAGGCGCAAGTGTACTAGGGTTCTCTAGCCATATATCCCTTAGGTTTGTTGAGGATCAGCCTAACCCCTATGAGCCTAGGATGAGCTTATTGTAAGGTCTTATTTCCTTTTATCCCTTTCTCTCCCTCTCTCATTTCCTCTCCCTCCCTCACCCTCACCCTCACCCTCTCTTTCTCTCTTTCCCTATTAGGTTTAATGATTTTTCTCTCTTTTTCTCTATCCTTTCCCTCTCTCATTTTTTTTCTCTCTCCTCTCCCTCTCTCATTTCCTCTCCCTCCCTCACCCTCACCCTCTCTTTCTCTCTTTCCCTATTAGGTTTAATGATTTTTCTCTCTTTTTCTCTCTCCTCTCCCTCTCTCATTTTCTTTTCTCTCTTACTCTCCCTCCCTCACCCTCACTCTCACCCTTTCCCTCACTCTCACCCTCTCCCTCTCTTTCTCTCCTTTCCTATTATGTTTAACATATTTTCTCTCTTTTTCTCTCTCCTCTCATTCTCTCATTTTTTTTGTCTCCTCTCTCTCTCTCATTTCCTTTTGCTCTCTTCCTCTCCCTCTCTCATTTCTTCTCCCTCCCTCTCCCTCCCTCTTCCTCTCCCTCTCTCATTTCCCTATTATATTTAATGTCTCCCTCCCTCTCCCTCTCCCTCTCTCATTTCCTCTCCCTCTCTCATTTTCCTTTTATGTTTAATGGCTTCCTATTATGTTTAATGCCTCCCTCCCTCTCCCTCTCCCTCTGTCTTCCTTTTTCATTTACTCCCCCTCCCCCTCTTCCTCTCTTTCTCTCTCCCTCCCTCCGTCTCCCTCTCTCATTTCCTTCCCCTCCCTCTCCCATTTCCTCCCTCTCCCTCTCCCTCTCCCTCTCCCTCTCTCATTTTCTCTCCCCCCCTCTCCCTCTCCCTCTCTCTCCCTCTCCCTCTCTTTCTCTCTCATTTCCTCTCCCTCTCTCAGTATACACAAATCATACAAAAAAAAGTAAAAGAGAGAGAATGCACTCACTATAAAGACTCAAAGAAGGGTTTCGCGGCTCCTCTTTACGACAACGACTCCTCTTCACCCTCCATACACCTCCTCCTCTTCTTTGCGAACGGCGACGGCTGCGGCAGTGGCGACAATGGCGGTGAGAAGCCTTCTTTCTCTCTTTCTCTCCCTCTTAGCAAGACGATCGCTCTCCCTCTCGCTCTCTTTCATGAATGCGCGAAATGTAATGTGTTTTTTTTCTCTTGGTACCGTCCCTATTTGTGTCACTATTAGCATTCGCATTTGCAACACTAATAGCGACGCAAATAGTGACGCCGCTATTTATCGTTGCTAATCCACGTCGCTATGGCCTGATATCCTTGTAGTGTGTATAAATGATGGTTTTCATCAATGTCGGGATCCAATGCTCGATTCATAAGTGTTATACTCAAACGTTCAAGTTTTTGCCCCTTAATAATCTCACTCTCATCAAGTTTGAGGACATAATCTTACCTCTATATTCTTCCATAGATATATTATAGAACTTGACCATAGTATTCTAAACCCTTCATATATCCAATACAAAGTTGTTGGATGCATTCAATACAAATGCAACTTCTTTGGAACCATACTTCAATATGCATGTATTTTTCAGATTCATTGGCTCACCAATTAGTTCTAAAACTTTCTCATTTAGTTATTTTCGAGCCTTTTTCATGTGAAATGGTTTTGGCAGAGGCATTACTGGCTTAGTTTTGAAGACTTGCTTAAATCTTGTATCCAATTATTGATAGAGCATACTGTATGACTCAGAACTCTTTCCCACCTTGTCGCATAATCCTTGAGCATCTGTAGCAGTAAAAAAGTTACTCACATCCCTAAGATGTTCACTTGCGACACCATCCACAATGTCCGTGAATTTATGATTTTCCAATGCATTTTTTACCATATCCTTGCTTAGGACTTTGAAAATAGTATCATTCTTTGCATGAGGGAACATATTTCTCATTGTGGAAAATTGAGCATATATCTCTCTATGATATTGCCCACTTCATTTGGTTTATTCGTGAATTGGTTTAATTAATGAAATGTGCCAACGTGTTTCTTTAGTTTTTAAAGTGGGCCCAATCTCCAAAGTTTTTGTGAGCTTCCTCTTTATGTTTCGATTCTCCTTCTTCAAGTCTATAACTTTAGACTGTAACTCTATATTTTGCATCTGTGTAACCTGCATAGCATCTTCAATGATTGACATTGCTTGTTGTAGGCTCTCGTTCTTCCTATCCTTCTCAATCAATAATCTATCTTTTTCCATCAAATACTACATATTTCCTTGTAATCTTGTCTGCATATTTATCAAGGCTTGATGAACCCTTGCTAATCCTTGTGTGACAAGTCTGCATGTGTATCCATGCAATCCTTCATTGCCTTCACAAATGAACTTTACAAATGATGTAAGCCCTTCAGCAAAATGCAAACATAGTTCCTTGATTATTTAAAACCTTATCCTCACCTCTCAACTCTCATCAATAAAATATCAATCTCCGCTCCACCCATCCAAAATCTCACAATCACTCTAGAAAATGATGATCCTCAAGATATTGACCAGTCTCACAATTGGTGGCATCCTTTACGACCCTCTAAACTCTTCCAACCTCCTTACACACTCAACCAGAGGTTCCAAACTTTGTGATGAGCATCCTAAATATCGTGCGTGCAACAAATGTGCATGCTCAATGACAGGTGCTCTCTCATGTGCACGTGCTTCTAAAATTCACTGCATATAGCTACAGCGAACCTCATGCCATGCTAGTGCTCAATGATGGTGCAAAACGTGCACAATCCCAACCCATGGCATGGAAGTATTTGATAAGAATAGGACACGACCCCTGAGTGTAATGCATCAACAAGTGTAACGTGAAGTGCTTGTGAACCCATAGTCCCTGTGATGTGCAAGCGTCTCGACAAGAATACATACCTAGCTCCTCAATGTTCAATAGCTACCACAAGCTTCATCCTGTTTAAAAAAATACCAAGCTCGACCAAGGCTATCAAGTTTCACACTCAACAAATTAAAAAAAATGACAAAAACAAATTTTAAGCTAGACAAACATAAAAAAACCAACTATGAAATAACAAAACAAAATGTCACACAAATAACTAAGCTAGCAAAAATCAATCCTAACTACGGTTAGACTAGGGGCTTTCAGTTTTAAAAAAACGCTTGACAGTGGCTTTCATCCTAACAATGTATATGCCATTATTATCACACATTTGAGCATGATATTGGAGTGTTAAACACTTAGTTTTGAAGCTTATTTTTAGGCTAAGAAAAGTGAACTGGTTGCTATCTTGAATTTGGAAACAATATACCTACAGGGTTGAAGTACCTGTGATGCTTATTTGCTACTAACAAATTCTTGGATCATACCACTTGAGTGGTAGATGCTTTTTGGGATATTGTGAGTGCTCAAAGTCTAAAGTTTGGAGTAATTTGTTGCTAGTTATACTAGGGTATTGACTGGCTATTGTCTATAGGAAGGATACCTATCATCTTCACTTGACATACATGAAATATATTCTTACCAGTTGGACATGTATCAACTCCTACATAGAGTGGCAACAACTGAATGAGATGTTTTGGGGATCTTTTGAGGTTTGAATACTCTTGTTTTAACAAAGAAAATAGTGATGGTTATAGTAGTGGGCTGATTGTATTTGGTACTGCTACTTGCATACAATACAAACATTGATACTTCTATGTACAAACATTTATACTTGTATAGACATAGTTTGTTGTTGGGATGTTTTTTCACTACCACAGAATGCTTTGAAGTGATTTGAGTTTGGTTTATGCTCAATTGACTATTTTTTTCATTGTTGGAATACAGTTTATAGCAAGCATGTTGTCAGAAAAATTGTCCTGAATAGCAAGAAACTGGCCCTGAACTATAGGAAAAGAAGTTAGATACTTACAGGTTATATACATCACTGAATACTAGTAAGATGCAACTATGGAAAATACTCAAGGCACTGAAAATATCACTCATTTTGTGGGAGAAAAGCTGGACAACAGAAATTTTACTTTATGAAAATTTCGTATGAAGAATATTTTAGTTAGCAGAGGTTATTGGGACTTATGTATAGGTGATGAGGCTGAACTTGAAATGCATGAAAGGAATCTGACAAATGATTAGAAAAGGGCTCATAAGCTATGGAATGAGAGCATGAAAGGTGTTACATTGGTTTTCCTTATGTATATCCGATGCTATGGTTATATAGATTACTAGATGCAGTTATTCAAAGGATACATGAGACATACTCATGAAGAATTATGGAAATGTAACACATGCAAGAAAGATTCAGCTAAAGCAATAGTTCAATAACATGTCTAGGAATGACAAAAGCATTCACGCCTAGATTATTATAGAGATCAAGAACATAGTGAATCAGCTTGCCACCATTGGATCTTCAGTATCTAAGGATGATATGATTGTAGTGACATTGAATGGACTTGGCAAAAAGTATAAAGCATTTGATATGTCTATTTCTGTGAGAGCTGAATCCCCTAATCGGGATGAGCTGATTGCTTTGCTACTACATGAGAAAGTTAAGCTTGGGATGAATACAAGTTCTAGTACGTCTCAAAGTAGAGACAATGTTCTTTCTCTAGCCAGCGTGGTAGAGGCAACAAAGGCCGTGGCTCTTTTGGATATCAAGGAGACACTCAAAACACTTATGGACAATATCAGCAGAATGTCTTGCATGACACAAAGATACATGGCCAGTGTGGATGTGGCGGCTTTAGAGGCAGGGGGAGATAACCCTATCGTAGAGGTGGTGGATCTAGTTCATGGCAGTCGATTGATCAGTCAAAGTGAGACAAGGACTGTCATTATTGTGGCAAATATGGGCATATAGCCAAAGATTGTCATAAGAAGCAAGCAAACATGAAAGCCAAGGATAGATAGCATGGAAATTATGCTTCATTTAGTGAATTTCCTGATGATCAAGGTGACAAGTTGTTTGCCATGTAGCATGTGTCTAAGAATGCATCTAGGCAGAACAAAGATGAAAGATGGTACATTGATTTAGGGGCTTCAAATCATATAACACCCCATGGAGAATGCTTTGATGAGATGGTCACAGGTTCACATGGTTATGTATGTACTAGGGATGACACCCAACATGACATTCAGCACACAGAAATTGTTCCATTGTTGATGCTTAATGTCAAGAAAAAGAGCTTGCATGATGTACTACACATGTACCTACAATAACCAAGAATCTTTTGCCAGTTGGATGAATGGCAGAATAGAATTTGCAGGTGAGATTTAATAGAGATGGATGCTTTGTTGAAGAATATGGTAATGGCTGCAAATTGATAGCTAGAGGCCGAAAGGAGATGGCATAATGTTTACTCTTGATGCATCAATTTCAGAATTGAAAGTAGCCATGTTTGCACATGATGATGGTGCTATATGAGATGTTGAGACATGACATAAGCAAACTGGAAATGTGAATGTACAAAAGCTAAAATCTATGCAACAGAAGGAGATTGTGCTTGGACTACCTAAGTTCAAGTATCATGACTTTGGACATGTATATAACACATGTCAGTTTGGAAAGCAAGAATGGTTTCCATTTATGAGACATTTACAGAATAGCTCATGACCCTTGCAGTTAGTACATTCAGATATATGGGGTATGTCTCATAAAGCTTCGTTTGGTGGTGCTTGTTACTATGTATCCTTCATTGATTATTTCAACAAGTATACTTGGCTTTATATACTGAAGCATAAGGATGATGTGTTTGATGCATTCAAGGACTTTAAGAAGCATGCTTAAAATGAGTTGAGCTGTAAATTTTCATGTCTTAGATCAAATGGAGGTGGAGAATATGTCTCTAATTACTATGATAGGTACCTTGCTAAACATGGAATCAGAAGAAAGTTAAGGATACTAATGGAATCGGCAAGAGCTATGCTAAATAAGAAGAGTTTTCCAAATGGTTATTGGGCTGAAGCAGTAGTGACTGTTATCTATATGCTGAATAGAACCCCTATAGCAGGGATTCACGATGTAACTCTATATGAGAGGTTGTATGGTTATAAGCTTGACATTTCACACTTGAAGGAATTTGGTTGCATTGCATATATACATGTTCTTGATGAAAAGAGGAAGAAATTGGATCCTAAAGCTGTCAAGTTGTGTTCTTTGGTTATATACAAGAGTCGAAAGCTTACAAGTGTTATGTATCATTTATACATGAGACATTGATTAGCAGAGATGTTTTTTATGAGCTGGCATCGTGGTTCAAGATGTGTTCTTTGGTTATATACAAGACTCAAAAGCTTACAAGTGTTATGTATCATCTATACATGAGACATTGATTAGCAGATACGTTTTTTATGAGCTGGCATCGTGGTATGGTAATCCTGTTGCAGTGGCTACTGATGGATCAATCAACACTAGTAATGCTAAAAATACACCTATAGTGAGTACATCTATGAGTGATCCTACAGGTGATGGGTCACCTATAGTAAGTCCTTGGTTAGGATGCTTATGGAGTCGTACTTCTACGTCCACTGACATGAATATGTCAATGAGGGGGAGATTGGATAAGGGAAAAGAAAAGATGCTTGAGGATGTGGCAGGTCTACTTACATCACATTATGAGTCATCCAACAATGACAGTTTGGATAGTGAGTTGGGCATTCCATCTATTATGATGCCTGGAGGAAGGGAGAGTCATTATGTACCACCTCATAAGAGGCAAGCTCAGAGTGAGCCACAATTACAAAGATCTGAGAGAGTTAGAAAACTAGTTGACAAGTTTACATACACTCATTATTCAACCCGCCATTATGCATATATTGCTAGTGTGACAGCTTAAAAGAACCTACAAAGTCTGATGATGCAGTTAGAGATGATAACACATGTGGTGCCTGTCGAGAGAGAGAGAGAGTACGAGAGAGATACACAAGACATGCTCCCAAAGAATGATTCATATTGATGTAGAGTTAGTATATATAGGTGAGACTCAAGTCAAGTGAGAGATGACATATATAGTTGTAACATCCCCACTCAAACAAAGGTCTCTCGCTGCGAGTGAAAAAACCCTTGGGGAGAACAAGGGAAAAACCCAAGCCCCTACACATACCTATGATACAAAAATGATTTACTATAAAGTTTTCTTGAATACAATGCTACATGCCTCAATCAGTGAGACAAGAACTTGGAACAATACCAAGTGCATGTCTTAATGAACTAAAGTGAGCTTCACTAAGAGCTTTTGTGAAGATGTCTACAACCATTTGATCACTGGGACAATGCTCCACCATAATGGAACCTTTCTTAAATTCCACTACAAGATATAGGCCTTATACTAACGTTTAAAGCGACGAAAATACAAACAACAAAATTTACCCCCATGGTCGCAAAAAGCGTCGTTATTGGTGATGCCATAGAATAGTCGGTATTGGCGTCGCTATTAGCGTCGTTATGCATGTCGCAAATCATCGCTATAAGCATCGGTATTGGCGTCGCTATCAACATCGTACAAACCGTCGCTATAGCGTCGGTATTGGCGTTGCTATCAACGTTGCACAACGTTGATAGCGATGTTGATAGCGATGCCAATATTGACGCTTATAGCGACAGTTTGCGACGTGCATAAGGACGCTAATAGCGATGCGAGCAGTAAAATTTGTGACGCTAATAGCGATGGTAACAGGGAAAACAAATTTTGTGGAGAGCCATACAAAATAGGTTCTGCACTACTGTGTACAATGCGCTTGAAAACAAAAACAATGTATACTGAAATCATAAAACTGATACATGAAATAAATACATGATCGCATAAAAAGTGATTGGTGCAATCATAATAGGATATTACTAATACATAGAAAATGTCTACATATATCAGGCGACTCAAAAATAAAGGTATATGAGCTCCAAGGATCCAAGGGCGAGCTACGCATCCTTGTCCCCCGAAAGATCGTCCTACCGCAAAGGAGCATCGAACGGACTCTGCAGAAAAAGAAACAAAACATCAGTCCACCATACAATAATGCATTCAAATATCTCATGGTAACTATGGACAAGAAAGATGAGTGACTTACAAGGCCTCCGCGTCTATACAATCTGTCGATCAATGCACTGAGACCATGGCTCTCTGCATATCAAGTCTCAAGGCCAGTCGGATCGCGATTTGCAATGGAGTGCTGCAAAGAAAACAAAATGCTAACTGTTAGAAACATGATTGTCGATATAAATAATATTTCAAGAAACTAAACAAGAAAAACAAAAGAAAAACTTACAAAGTCCTCCAAATATGTCCTGTGGCCGCCACTCCCAAGAGGATGGACAACTCTGGCCTCGAGTCATGCCCTCGCCGCCTCGCGCTGCTGACTCCAACATCCTGGAGAATCTGTAGCCTCCTCTCTCAGTCGCGGCGCCAGTTGTCTGCATCTAACCACTCGGGCTTTGCAGCCCCACTCTTGATTGCCTTGCGTCACATCGTCTATGTGACATATATGCATGCATGTAATCCATCATTCAGCCCGTAGAGAATCTATCTACTGCGACTGGCACCGGAAACTCCTCGTGCAAGGATGCTACTATATAGTTCTTGCTCCCCTTCGGTATGTTCTTCCAATGATCCAAGACGTTGTGCTGAAAAACTTGTTGGCACAACTCTCTAATGCGAGCCATCACCCTCCTCCCCTCATCATTCATAATGATGGCTCCTAACCTACTATCGACTAGATATCCATAACCCCTAGGAGTCTGCCTAAGATGGGTCCTCTCTCATCTGTGTCCACGCTCCTGGGCATATCCAAGAGACCCCTTTGCATCCGGTGTACCAACGAGGGTAATCTCTCTCGAAGTGGCACCCACAAGGGTGCCATCTGCTAACGACTGCACAAAAGCTGGAGTAAATGGAGTAGACATCCCCACAGGTGTGGCAAATCTTGGAGGTGACGCAGCTCTAGCTGAACGACGAGATAGAGACACTGCGTCCGTGTCTCCACAGCATCCACCTAAGCCACGAGAGCGGGGAATTGCACCTGTATCACATGTCAACCACGGGCTCACTGCCTTTGTATCTCTATAGCATCCCCCTGATCCCGATGCACTCCCTCCCTCTGGCCCAAGGCATGAGCATCAAGATCGTCTGCTCAAAGCCGAAGCATCCGATTGCGCTGAAGCAAATCTAGCAGAGCGCCCTGACAAAGACCGAGATAGCTCCTGGTCTGCCATCTCTCTGAATCTGGAGATCTAGTCTGGAGACATGTGTGCGAAGATGTCCTGTAACTCCTCATTGCTCATCCCTCGACTCATCCTAAAAATGTCACCTCCACAAACAAAAAATGATGTTAAAATAATCAATTTAAATCATACAAAGCACAATAATATAAACCATTTAAAAAAAATCTCACTTAAAATGCATATCTTATGTACCCTTATAAGTGATTGGTCAACGAATTGAGTAAGTGGATGCTCCAAGTATGAAGTATCTTATGGTCCCATGTTAATCTCCTGACACAACTCCGCATATAGTGGAAGGTCGATAGATATGTCACCATAAAAGAATGAGTCCGCCTCGTTCTCAAAGAATTCTTGGACTCCTCTATTTCCATCATTGTTAGCTGATGTTGGTTCCAAGCTTTCGACGGCCTCCACCCCTTGCAATATCGACCCCACTATTTACATATTATCTTCATCTATGCTCGAAACATCGCTTTGATCATATACTCTTGCACTTCGGGGAGTTAAAGGTATAACATACCACCATCAAGGTTGCCGGGGGTTTGGATAGAAAATTACCTGTTCACAAACACGTATAAGAGAGTTCAAACCATTATGACATAAACCATGTCGTAATACAATTAGCAAGCAAATGAGTCCATGCACCTGTTCACAATAGGCCGGCAACACAAAGGTGTCATGAAAATCCATCCATTTTTTTTTAGAATCTATTTTAAGAAATCCAGATGGACCTCATCGAACTATTGCTCCAGCTCCTCCAAGTACCACTTTAAATCACTGCACATCGAATAGTATCACGGAGAAGCTACGGTAATCCACCGTAACAATACTTTGCAAGTTTCCAAAATACTCCATCTCATCCACAACCATGTTTGGATCTGTTGCTCATCACTGGCTCTCTTGCTCGAACCTTGCCATGACACCACAGTCAATTGTGGAGCGTATTTTGTCAATACGCTCCACGCGAAAATGCCGTTTGTGCGACCATGCTGCACTATATATTTTGTATTGTACATTGAAAAACTAAAATTAGAGGTCTTATATAAAATTTAGATACGACATATTCTTAACCCCTCATCACCTTTGGACTACATCCCCTCGAGAATTCCCACTCCTCCATTGAGACCTCTGTCCCTTCATGAGACACTGCGGTCAAGGCTCCATGCAACTATCTCATTGACATAAACTGCGGCATCTCCTCCATGCCCTTAGGATATCGAATCAATCGATGACACATACTACATCGGAATTCAGCTCGCGCTTCCTCTTGATCTTGCCTAGCGATCTCGTACTTGGCGAGCCACGTCTCCATAGAGACATGGTGCAACATACAAAAGTGATTCACCTTCTCTTCCATTGAGGCATCCATTCTTTTTTATACCCCATTTCCAACCACCACATCTCTAGTTAATCTATCATGGTCCTTCAACGACCATAGCATTTCATTGTCTGGTGCCACCGTTGGTAGCCATTGTGAAATATGGACTAGCCCCTCAGACACCAACCAACCTTCAGCCATGCTACCTTCTGGCTGACCTCGTTATCGCACAAAGCCTTTCAGGGTTTTCATGAAGCGCTCCAAGAAGAACATCCATCGCGTATGGACAGGTCCAACAATCTCCACTTCATCTACAAGATGCACAAGAAGGTGAACTTGTATCGTGAGCATGCTGGTGGGCAGGTATTTCTCAAAGAGACAAACTGTCTCCACTGCTCCCGTCCTCGTGGATTCAATAGAGGACGTCTTAATCTCCTTCTATGAGATCCATTGCACCAAAGTTGACAACTTGTAAATGGCCCCGCGTATTTCTGGAGTAAGACATCCTGCGATCGCGATTGGTAGTACAAACTACCACAAATGAGAAAGCATTATGAATAATGGCTACATTCCATATAGCAAAATGCCCACGCTAATAACAATCCATTCGTAATACAAACCTGACATATTGTATGCCAGTCATGGGATTTTAGCCCTAATAATTGGTCGTCTTTAGAAAATGCGGACCTGAGAGAACGCATCATACCCGTCGGAGTGCGGATAGACTTGATTACTTGCTTCACAATGTGCTCTTCTTTAGTGGACAAAACCTAAGGAGTGCGAGGAAGCTGCACGTAACAATCAGCACTCGACTGCGGCCAAAGCGCCTCCATCTTACCTACCTCCTTCAAATCCATTCGTGCCCCTATAGTGTCTCTCTTTCCTGTGATGTGGTTCCATAACAAGCTACCCACATTCTTGAAAATATGCATGGGATCCAATAAGTTGTTGACCTGTAAGTGGGTCCAATATGGCAACTCGTAGAAAACTGAGAAACGTTGCATTCCATTTGGATGTGATTCCACGTGGACCATTTTCAGTTTGTACCAGCTTGCGGCATTCGTACGTGTTGGAGGTCGTCCAAGGAAACCTTCCTTCAGTTCATGATCCTCTGGCAAGAAAGTAGCATATCATTGATATACCATCTTCTTCATGGCTCGTGACCTTCAAGAGTCTAACTATGGCCCACACAATGGGCATGCATGATAACCTAAGGTAAAAAGACATGTTCCAACACCATGACCTAGTGAATACTTGATTGAACGAGATAAAATATAGATATTACCAGTGAGAATGGAGGCCTACTCACCTGAGCACTCTCCCAATTCCGGAATGTCATGCATCGTCCATATGAGAATGGCTCAAATATTGGCTGACCGCCGACCATTGCGCCTGCTCATATCTTGCATAGTGACCCCCTCCTCCCTCAAAATCTGAAGCTCATCAACTAATGGATGAAGATACACGTCTATATTTTTTACTTTGTAGTGGCCTGGGACGAGCAAGCTAAGGATGAGATGAACTTTCTTCGTAGAAAGCCATGGAGGGATGTTGTAGTTCACAAGGACTATAGGCCACACACTGTAAGAAGTTGAGCGCAGACCGAATGGGTTCATGCCATCCATTGCGAGACCGAGCCGAATTTTCCTTGGCTCTCGGGCAAAGCTTGGGAAGGTAGAGTCAATGTGGCTCCATGCACGCGAATCCTCTAATATTTGTTGAACTCCATCCGTGGACCTATTCTACGTATGCCACGTTGTCAAGCGCGCTATGCCAGATGTACGAAACATGTGGTTTATGCGGGGGATGAGCAGAAAGTGTCCGAGAACTTTTTGAGGGATGGTTTGCCCTTGCAAGTCCTATTGATACCTGTGAGCACCACACTTTGGACATATTTCCATAGTCTCATATTCTCCTCGAAACAGATAGCAATCGTTGATACATGCATGGATGTAATTGTAGTCCATGCCAAGCTTCTGTAAAACATGTCATGCATCATCACAAGACTCAGGCATGGTATTTGCAGGTGGTAATATATGATATTTCAATAACTTAAGCGTGCAAGCACTGTCTTCAGCCGAGATACTCGGCACCCATCATACTATGGTATGGATGCTTCCTCTGTAAGCGGATCAAAAGTCTTGACATCCATGGGAATCAATGCATCGATCATTGCCTCCATCTCAAGCTCTAAGATTGTAGGTAGGTCTGGAAGGTTGCCTGTCTCCTCTGGCATTGACGGTATAGATTGGCCTTGCCAGTGGTGGATTGGTTCCTGCACTCCATCCATCACACGCCCACGTACTCTTCTAATTGGCCGCAAAGGGTGCACTCCCCCTTGGCACGAGACATCACCTCCCTGGATAGAAAATTTGCTAGCAAGACGCAATCTTATTGTATATAGTATTCAGTTAGCTTGCAAGTACAATGCATGATTGAAATTAACTTCAAATTACTGTTTGTTGAAAATCTGCAATCGCCTGATCAATGATCTCAGATTGAAACTCTCCAAATTGTTGTACATATTCTATAGGCACTAATTGCCAACTTGCATTGAGAGCAAGGACATGGGACACGCTGATTAAGATACGCCTCACAATCTTGAACGACAAGACCTTCTTCGTTTTCCATTTTTATCTATGTTACAACAAACAATTTAATGACTTGTAATACTATTTGGGAAAACCCTTCACTCATTGTTTATTGGAGGTCACTTATGCTTCTCCAGATGTCTATTTGATGTGAGATCACTTGGGATGCTATGTCAATGTCTTTGCATGCTATTGGACTAATTTGAGCACTCATTTACTCAATTTTATAGAGGTTTTTACTTTTGTAATAAGTAGGGTTAAATGCTATTTTGTCAGAAAAACTTCATGCTTATTGCTTATTGATGCTTATTGATTACTTTGCATGCTACACTAATGTCTATGGTTGATGCCATATACTTGGCCATGCTTCTAGAATGCACTTGGATTGAGATTGAAGCTTAGTCTCATTGAGTTTGACTGTCACTACTACAAATGCAATTTGAATCTCTACTACAAATGATTAGAGAGTTTTTTTATAAAAAATTGAGTTGTTGATTTCTATCTACTCTAATATACTCAACCAATCAAATCATCATCTCAAATCAATTCAGCCTCACAATCCAAGCATGGCTCCCTTAATTGGTTATGCCACTCCATTTTGCAATCCATCCATTCCTCAAGTACTCCAACAAAGAGAGGAAGCATAGAAAAGAAAGAGGGATATCCCAACCTCATCTCAACTCCACCTCTCACCCTCCAAATTGTAGAAGAAGAAGGGGAAGAAGAGAAGAATGCAAGATAGGAGAGAAGCTTCACTCTTCTAGTTCCTCACTTAATTCCTCTCACCCTCACCCTCACCCTCGCCCTCAATGTGAAGCATAAGAAGATAGGATACAAGGAGAGAGAAGAGAGCTCTCAAGTTTGCACACACAAGAATGATCTATGCATGTATCCTATGTTAATTTGAAAACTTCAAAAAAGTGAATAGAGAGTTTTGCCCACAACCTCTTCCATTTCCTCCCTCTCCCTCCCTCCCCCTCCCTCTCCCTCTCCCTATCTTTCTCTCTCATTTCCTCTCCCTCTCACAATATATCCTAACACTCTCCAAAAGCAAAAGGGAGAGGGAGAGAGAGAATGCACTCTCCCTCCCTCTCCCTCTCCCTCTCCCTCTCCCTCTCCCTCTCTTTCTCTTTTTCTTTCTCTTTCTCTTTCTCTCCCTCTCTCATTTCCTCCCCCTCCCTCTCCCTCTCTTTCTCTTTCTCTCCCTCCCTCTCCCTCTCCCTCTCTTTCTCTCTCATTTCCTCTCCTAAGCAAGCAAAAGAGAAAGTGATTTAAACCCTAAACAAGTAAAAAGAAGGAGAGAATAGACTCACCGATGAGATATGGCGATTGTGGGGCAACTTCTCTTCGCGAAAAAGGCTTCTCCTCTCCTTCATGAACAATGGCGGTGGCGGCGGCAGGAAGCCTTCTTCCTCTCCTTCTCTCACGATGGTTACTCTCTCTCTCGCTCTTGCTCTCAAAATAGTAGACGCCAAAACACGAAATAAACCCGCGCTCAGTTTCGCCCTCTCTTTTTTCCTGTGGAGCGTTGCTATTTGCGTCACTATTTTTTGCGTCGCAAATGCGACATAAATAGCAACGTAAATAGCGACACTGCTACGTGCATCGCTACCCGCTATCGCTATAGGCTTAAATCCTTGTAGTGTTCATGTCAAACATAATGGTAATGAATAGCAATATGCTTTGATTTACTATGTTCTATATAGTCTTTGGTAAGACTAATAGCACTTTGGTTGTCGCATCAAAGAGGTGTACTAGATGATGAAGGATGTCCCAAATCTACAAGTAGTTGTCGAAGCCAAACTAGCTCACGAGCTACTAATGATGCAGCAACATATTCGGTCTCAGTTGTAGAAACCGCAACACATCGTTGTTTCTTGCTGGACCAAGAAACCAAACATCCATTTACAAAGAAACAATTTCCACTTGTAGATCGCATGGATAAATTTGAACTTGCCCAATCAGCATCTGTATATCCAATAAGTTCAAGAGAAGTTGAAGAAGATAAAGAAGAATCCTCTCGACGACAATAAATAAGACCAAACTCCTTAGTACCCTTGAGGTACTTAAGAATACATTTTGCAGCACTCCAATGAATAGTGAAAGGGGAAGAAAGATACTGTCCCAAAAAGTTAGCTGCAAATAAAATATCTGGTCTTGTGTTTAAACCAATAAATTGAAGACAACCAACAAGATTAGAAAAATGTTGATGAATGGCTGATTCTTCATTGCGTG